>NW_024383415.1:0-11288 GCF_016835505.1 Polypterus senegalus
GGTGCTGCAACAGGACAATGACCCAAAACACACCAGCAAATCACCTCTGAATGGCTGAAGAAAACAAAATGAAGACTTTGGAGTGGCTAGTCAAAGTCCTTACCTGAATCCAATTGAGATGCATGGCCTGACCTTAAAAGGCGGTTCATGCTAGAAAACCCTCAAATAAAGCTGAATTACAACAATTCTGCAAAGATGAGTGGGCCAAAATTCTCCAGGCGCCGTAAAAGACTCATTGCAAGTTATCGCAAATGCTTGATTGCAGTTATTGCTGCTAAGGGTGCCCAACCAGTTATTAGGTTCAGGGGGCAATTACTTTTTCACACAGGGCCATGTAGGTTTGGATTTTTTTTCTCCCTAAATAATAAAAACCATCATTTAAAAACTGCATTTGTGTTTCTTGTGTTATATTTGACTAATGGTTAAATGTGTTTGATGATCAGAAACATTTTGTGTGACAAACATGCAAAAGAATAAGAAATCAGGAAGGGGCAAATAGTTTTCACACCACTGTATGTATTTTCTGATGTTCCTGAAAATTATACACAATACTGTGCATAAATAAATCAGTATGCAGGTTACATATTTGTTTCAGAAAATCTCTCTAAGTACATGAAACAGGTTGGTCTTTGGGAGAAAATTTGAGTCCTGTTGTGAACTAATACAACATCAAAACTTCTTTTTTTAAATTGGATATTTTTTCCATAATCCTGTAGTTTGTTCTTGTTACTTGTACATATGTATGCATGTATATTTAATCTAGATCACAGCTATATATTTTTTTACAAGCAGATATTTATTCTAGATCATGGCTATAAATATTTCTCCAAAACATGCTCGCAATTAATAAAAAACATACAGCGATATCACAAATATATTATCTTTTGGCAGCAGTCCCTTCAAACAATATTTTCTGTAGACTCTGCAAAATAATATTCAGATGGTTAGTTAATTCATATAAATTTTAAACTTATCTAAGTAGAATAATTTGAATGCTTATTTATCATAAAATTAAATCGTTGTTTAATATCACCTCTTGCTAATTGAACACAAACCACATTACAAAGCAAATTACAAGACTATAGTGAAAAATAAAAGATAAAGCAAGCAATTCTCCATCTATGGCAGTGACAGAGAGACACATACACTGGCACAGACAGAACTACTCACCAAGTCAGTGTGAGAAGGTAGCCATTGTTATTGAAGGTGACAGATCATCTGATTTAAGCTGTCCTGGAAGTTAAGAGTCAAGGCAACAGTGCAGAGATGTAGGGTGCAACCCCAGGACACAAGAAGTTGGACAAAGAAATATAATCACTCATTACTTCTTTAACAGAAAGGGCTGTCTGGGAAATCTACCTTCTGGGAGCTATCCAGGGCTCAGTAGTGCAGGGACATTATAAGCTGGCATATAGAATTTTAACTTGGTTTCCCTGCAGCCAAAATGGTTAACATGGACTTTGAAAGTGATTCCTGGGAGAGGTAGACATGATCCTGAGATGGGATTCAAGTTATAGGAGGACGGGAGAGGACGCTGGCGTTGAATGTTCGCCGCTTCTCCTCTGAGTCTGAGTCTGAGTTTGTAGTATTTGTTGTGTGGATTTTCGATTTTTATCAAATTTTGTTGTCTATTCACCTGTTGTCTGGACTTTCTGTTTTATTGTTTGCGTGGATTCTACGGTTTTATCAAGATTTTGTGTCTACTCACCTGCGCATGGAAATTCTGCTTTACCGTTTGTTGTGGATTTTGGGCATTATCTAGATGGTATATTTTTCTCCCTCTTCAGTTGAATGGTGCTCAGCTATTCCAGTTTACAACTTCCGTCTAAATCCTGTAACCACTCCTGGAATTAACATCAACATCATTAAAGAACTTGGACTTCTTAGCGTCCTCGTTACATTCATAGAGGCTCTGGTCGGAGTTCATTTTCAATAAACAGCAAAAGTGCTCTGCTACTAACATTCCATCCTTTTGGTCACCTGTCGACGTGTGATGCGTCATCAAGCACCGTTGTTTCAAAAACTATAAACATTAGAAGTATCAGAGATCTCTTCACTCTTGCGTGGGAAACAACCGAGCCACTGTGAGAAATACCGCGGATCCTTACATCCCCGGCTGGATTTATTTTTGTGGAGCAGATTCCATGCTGCGTGGGTGGATTTTAATGTTTTGAGACCTGTACTGAGATTTACTCCAAAATTGCTGGTCAAATTTGAATTGTTTAATACTCAATCCATCAGCAATAAATCCTCACTGATTGAAGAACACATCAGGAGAAGGGACTTGACTTCATGTGTCTAACAGAAACCTGGCACCAGTCAGAGGCTTACTCTGCCTTTAAATGAGCATGTCCATCTGGCTACAGTTATTTGAAGCAGCTCGCAGCACTGGGCGTGGTGGTGGTTTAGCCATCATCTATCGTCAGGTAATGGGTGTCCCTATTTCATTACCTGTAACATCTTCCTGCAGTGTCTTGCATTTAAATGCAAGCCCCTTTTCCATGACTGTTCTTCTTATCTATTCGACCTCAAAACCTAACTCTGCTTTTATTCCGGAAATGACTGATCTTCTCACAACATTGTGTGCCACCTCTGCCAACATCATAATCCTGGGAGATATAAATATTCATATTGATAATCTAAAGGTTATCTCAATGTTGATTTTCTTGAGTTGTTAGATTCCCTCAACTTACAACAATATGTTGATGTCCCCACACACTCTAGGGTCATACACTTGACTTGGTTATTTCAAACTTTGCTTTAATTAGTAAGTTACAGGTTTATGATCTTGGTATTTCAGACCACAAAGTAGTGTCAATGGAGCTACCCTTTTTCTCCTCGTACAAACCAAAGCGGCAGATTCATTTTAGAAATTTGAAGAACATCAATGTGGATGCCTTGGCCCTGGACCTTAAACTTCTTTCCACTGATCTTACCAGTTCCAGCTCTGTTGATGACCGTTGATCTCTACAACCAGTCTCTGAGCAGTCTCCTTGACTTTCATGCCCCTTTAACGCTAGGTCCATCTCATTTTTGTGCTCAGCACCATGGTACACCTGCGAGCTGCGAAAAATGAAGGCGGTTGCGTGTCCTTGAGCACGGCTCAGGCTTCTGGGTTGACTGTTCCAAACAGGCCTATAGGGAATATAGAAGGCGATGCGGAAACTTTGAAGGTTGCGGTCCAGATTCTATTCTACCATCATTACAAATAGCTCCAGGGATCCAAAAAAACTTTTTTCTACTATAAATCATCTTCTTAAACCTCCTTCATGTGCTCATTCCGAGGCCACTGAAGAAAGGTGTAATCTGCATATCAATTTTTTCAGACAAAAGGTTTATAACATTCGCTTAAACCTCTCTACCATGGATTTTCTGTTATCCTCAACTGTCGACTCGCTGCCTGAGACTGTCCAGCCCCTTTGCTCCTTCTCTGTTGCCACACGGGAAGAGGTGGAGGACGTAATCAGGAAAATGAAACCGTCTACCAGTTCCTGGACCTTTTCCCTCAGCCTTGCTGAAGGCCAACATTTCTGCTATTTCTACACTAATCACCAGGATTATAAACCAATCCCTTTTGGTTGGCCATATTCCATCAGCACTAAAAACTGCTGTCATCAGACCACTACTAAAAAAACCCACCCTGGATCCTGAAGTTCTGTCTAACTATAGACCCATCTCTAATCTTCCATTTCTTTCTAAAGTTCTGGAAAAAATAGTTGCAGTACAACTTGATCATCTCAAACTGAATAATCTGTTTGAAAAGTTTCAGTCTGGTTTTTGCCCTGGCCATAGCACTGAAACAGCCCTGGTCAGGGTCACAAATGACCTTCTGATGTCAGCAGATACTGGTTCTCCTTCTTTACTCATTCTCCTTGACCTGACAGCTGCTTTTGATACAATTGATCCTGATATTCTTCTTCACCGTCTGCAATACACCCTTGGACTTTCAGGAACTGTTCAAAATTGGTTTACATCTTATTTGACCGTGAACTGAGTATGTACGCATTGGCAGCGCAAAATCTCACACCCATAATGTTACCTGTGGTGTTCCACAGGGCTCTGTGTTGGGCCCCATCCTTTTCAACATTTATATGCTCCCCCTTGGAAGTGTCATTAGCAGACATGGTTTTTCTTTTCATTGTTATGCCGATGACACTCAGCTTTATCTTAGACTACTCCACCTCCTCTACTGCTCCTCTGCCAACATCTGCACTGACTATTTGTTTGGAGGAAATAGAGGCATGGATGAGGCTCAACTCAAACAGATCTAAAACAGAAGCCATTTTAGTTGGCACACCACACCAGCTTCGTCCACTACCATCACCAGTATCACCTTCTCTGGAAAAAGATACCTCTTTCTACATTTGTTACAAACTTGGGTGTTAAAATGGATTCTCAACAACTTTTGACACCCACATTAAACATCTCTGTAAGTCATCTTTTCACCATCTCAGGACATTGCTAAACTCCGTCCAACAATTACCCTGGCAGATGCAGAGAGGCTTGTCCATGCCTTTGTCTCGTCCAGGCTGGATTACTGTAATGCGCTACTCATTGGGATTCCTGGCAAGAGTATCCAGGACTCCAGTACATTCAGAACAAGCGCTGCCAGGATCCTGATGAGGGTGCTAGCATGACCACATCACTCCTATCCTGAAAACCCTTCACTGGCTCCTGTACCACTTAGAATTGAGTACAAGGTTTCCCTCCTTACCCATCAGTGCATTTATGGATCTGCTCCCCTGTATTTACAGGAACTCCTTATCCCTCATACTTCCTCACGCACCCTCCGCTCTGTGCATACCAACACTCTTCAAGTTCCCAGAACTAAACTTAGCAGTATGAGTGATAGAGCCTTTTCTTCGGTGGCTGAGGCTGTGGAATTCCCTCCCGACTACTTGAGAGCCCCACAGTCGATTGATGCCTTCAAAGCGAAGCCTAAAACTTATCTTTTTAGAAGGCTTTCTGTTAAATTATTTCTATAGATTTTTTTGTTTGTTAATTTTATTCTTCTTTTGTAGCACTTTGAGATTGTTAAATATAAAGCGCGATATAAATAAAATCTATTATTATTATTATTATAACAGAACAGAAATCAGTTGAGTGTAGAGATGGAAGTAGAATTTGGTGCACTGTGGCAGTAGCAGGATAAAGACACCAGAGCTTTTGTGTGGTGCTTGGGAAGTAGGAAAATTGTGTGCATCAATGCCTAATTATAGGAATGGCTCCTGCATTCTAAACAATTGCCCACCTTCAAACATACACTTTGTAACTGCAACTTTGTTTTGCTTTGCTTTTTCTAGTAAGTTAGCCATGCCTTTTCTCTCATCGTATGTCCAAAATCAAGTCCATGTGCATGAGGGTTATGATTGATCATGTGTAAAGAATATGACATTAGTCAAGACTTGTTCACACATGCTGAAGATGTAATATGATGGTGTCCCCCAGTGGCACAAGCTTTAACTGTACCAATTATTTCAGCCAATTATTCCCATTTATAGTTCCAGGTGACCAGAAAACATTTCCATGGCCTTTACATCTTTAAAATAGAATACCAGGATACAAATGTGTCTGTTGTCATAAATTGGGCCAGCTGCACAAAGATGAAGAAAGATAGCCTAGCTGCCTTAATATTTTCTATATTATCATTATTCTTTATTTATTAGATTCCTTTATCTAAAACAGATTACAAAAAAAACCCCATAATAAATACAATAGAAATATATATTTTTAAATTAACCCAACATAGAACTAAAATCAGTGTAAAACCCAAGAATTGTAGTACTATAATTAGTGCAAAGACTATCTGAAAAGCTAGAGTTCAACAACATACACACATATGTGAAAGTTGTAGACAGTTAAAGAGAGTGGAAGAGTAAAACTCCAAGTAGTTTTTGTAAAAGAAATTTATGAAAGGGTACTTTCGACTATTAGTAAAATGAGAGCAGTTCATATCGTAGTAGGACAATCATTCCACAGCTTGATAGCAATACCTATGAAGTACTATCCTTTCTTAACATATCTAGCAAACATAGGAACATTCAGCAGATGAGACAAAGCAGCAAATACTTCTAAAATGGATGTATGAAAAAGAAGAAACTCAAGACAAGAGTTTTGAATTGTATCCTACATGTATTTGGAAGCCAGTGGATAGAGGAAGTAGAATAGTAGTTGGGTAGAACAAGGAATATGGTACCCCAGTAATTCAGCTACATTGTGGAAGAGCTGGAGAGTCATTTAAGGTAAAAGCTGCAGTAGCTCATCTGACAGAAAGAGATAGAACAAAAACATGAATAATGAGTGAAGTGGCATATATAGAAAAGCTAATTCTTGTGAATGCTGAAAATCAATAACTACAGGATTGGACTATTAAAGGAATGTTTTGATTGAACAAGGGTAACCATTCAAAGTATTTGAAGGGCAAAATTATAAAAAGACTTAGGCAATGATCTGTGGTTGAACAAGCAAAGGGCACATAGATGATACTAGACTTGACTACAGATTACCTTTAAGATGATGTTCATGCATTGTAAAATGGCAAATGTAAAACTGAAACCTTTTTGGCGGAAAGAATGGAATGGCTGCAAGATCTGTGCATCATCATCATAGGAATGTTGAAGAAGCCATGAGAAGAAAAAGAAAAGCTCCAAGGAACAAATATCAAAACTGATGACAAAACAGGGCCAGCACTGATCCATGAGGCATAAATGACAAGGGTTTCTGGACAAAAGACAGAATGTTAAACCATGACAGACAGAAGGACGGTCAAAAAGTAGGACATGAAACATTATGGCAGAAGAGATTAGTAAGAGGTTGTTGATTGCATTGAAGGCTTATGAAGATGTAGAAGAATAAGATTAGAGGATGAAGAGGAAGAGTAACAGCTTTTACACACTCAACAGCATTTCTGGAATATTTGTTATGGAAACCAGATTGAAGAGGAGATTGAGTGAAAGAATGAAAGTTATTTGTGAACTGTGTATTCCAGTGTCTTTGGAAATGGCAGAAGAAAGACCGGACAATAAAATTTAATATCACAACAAGTTGATATAGGTCTTCTTGAGAATAGGAATCATATTGGAATGTGTGTTCATTCAGAAATTAGAAAGAGAAGAGATGAATTGAGAAAGATGGAGAAGCGGACAGAAAGAGATGTGTAGGGAATGGTGTCCATTGTGTAGGTGGCATGTTCTATGGGTAGAAAGTAAGTCAGAACCAGCTTCAGGAGACAAAGAAAAAAATAAGATGATGATGGGCAAATCCAAAGGAACCTATGGATATTATCATCCTTGTTAACTAAAAATGAGGCCAAATCATCAGGTGAGATCAATAACTGACTAGAAGCAGTAGAAGCTGTTCAAGGAAAACATGAAGGTCTAAAAAAAGATTACAAGGACTCAGTGATGTTTTCCAATAATAATTTATTTGCTGACATAAAGATGAGAAGGGAAAAAGAAAAGGTTGTTTTGTTCTTCTGTCAATACAACAAGCCCCAATCTTTTCCCTGTCAGACAAACAGAGATTAAAGGTTACATGTGGTGATTCATGTTTCAGGTAGAGCTACAAAGTCAGGAGAAAGATGTTTGTTGAAAAACAGACTGGCAGTCCCACAATCCACCAGATATGAATGACCTTTAGGATCAGGAAGAGAAATCAACTTTACAGAATAAATGCTGTAACGCAGTTGAGCTCAGTAATATAAGTAAATGATGAGAGTGTTATGAGTACAAAAAGGAAAAAAGTAATCCCTGAAAGAACAAAATGGGCTGACATTAAAACACAGCTACAAACAGTTCTTATAAAAGATTGCTAAAGGAGAGAACTGATTAAATTTTCCCAGTGTCACCTGAATGTAATTTAATAGTTTCAGATTAAAGGAGGTTAAAGATTAGTAAAAATGAGCACTTGTGTGTTCTAGATGAGAAGAAGCCCACTAGTGGGAACTGTAGAAGGAAAATTTTTATATTAACATAAAGAATAGCAAATTAACATAAAGAGCCATAAAAAGTAATTAAAAGCTTCTAAAATATTAAGATTAAGCATAAATTAGAATGTTAAGCAAATATGATAGGTCGAGCAAATAGTTAACTAAAAATCAGTTATATTGCATTATTTTTTAAGCTTACAGCAAAATATCTAGTCTGGGAAAGAACAGAAACCGACACATCGAAACCAGCTTTGGACAAGATAAGAGTTTGAGAACACTTGTGATTTAAGGCTAGGAAGCAATAAGATGGCTCTGAAAGGCACATGAGAGACCAGATGGATTGGTGAATCAGCAGAAAAGGAACAAAAGGCTTTTGCTGAAGCAAGGCACACTGACATAATGCATGAAGAGAAAATCTTAGTAAATTCAGGCATTAGCAAAAATATTAGAAGAATATATTAGAAATTAACTTTAGTGTAGAAATTAAGACAAATCAAGCATGCCAAGCAATGATTAAATGAAAGCACATACTATATTTCTTTTTAATTAAAGCTTAAGCTTCAGGTCACTATTATAGAAACATTTGGAAGGTTTAAGAAAGGAAATGATGAGAGGAAACCCATATATGGAACTGAAACCTTGGCCAGTTAGAGAAAATGGGAACAGCATAGAAAAATAAAATACCACGAGGGGGCCAGTGATAGGAAAGTAAGGAGATAATAAGGGTTCCCAGGGGAACTCGAGGTTCGGCCGGACAGGAGTAGAAGGGAGTCAGAGAAGATGGGCAAAAGAGCTCATTCGAGCGAGGTCAGAAAAGATAGGAAATGACATAAGAAAAGCCCAAAGATGGTAAGAGAAACCATCCACCCAGTCTTAGACCAATCAAAATAAGCAACAGACACCAAGAGGAATAATGGACAGTAAAACCAGGTGCAGAATGAGCTAATCGAACAAGGTCAAAATGATAAGAAATTGTTATAAAACTTCAATTGCTGTAATGTTGAGGGCTCAATCTCATTCGGCCGAATTGGGTTGAGTCTGTGTGGTTGATTTATTGCAATAAAGCCTTAAAACTCTGTCTGTCTATCTCGAGTCCTAATAGCCTTTATTTTTAGGTAAAAAGCCTTCTGATGATGAATTTTTCGCCACGACAGAACTAGCCTCAGTTTATAGCAGATCAAGCTGAAGATATTGAGTCAAATAAATACATTAGATGTTGCTTGAATACATTGTCAACAGTACTTTCTTTGCAGCTAATGTCAAAAATCTAATAATAATTTACCATAACAAATATACAAACATTTGATCCCAGTACCCGTAAATTCTTTGCACAGATGTTTCTCCACAAATCATGTATATGGCTGATCCATAAAATAATTCCACTTCCCTAATCATAGTTTAGTAATACATCACCATCCATTCACTAAACATGTTTAAAGCATTCTATAATAAGTAAGAAACCAAACAGGTGGCATTGAGATCAAAAGCAGGAACAAACTCTGGCAGTCAAATTGTATAGCAACTTGAGATGATTTTCACATTTTCATAGTTACTGTATTCTCCTATAATCTCTCAATGTTGCACTGTTAGTGCCCTGATTAAGCACATCGGGTACTACAGTTACTTTTAACTGTAAAGACAGAGAGGTTATCTGGTTGAGGAGACTTCATAAAATCCCACAATAATCATTTACGCAATGGGGCAATCTCAGCTATGTGGCTGTCATGTAGAAGAGAGGGACAGATAGGCAATTAGCTGGATATCTAGGTATAGTAGGAACTGAACATTCCATGTTGGTGTCCACAACATGATATTCTTTGTGCTGTTTCATTTTTTAAAACTCAGCAATAGTTCTTAGTGATTATTTATTTTTTGCTTACAGCTTGTCTTAATTGATAGGTCACTTCATTATTTTCTTTCGCTAATGAAGAAGGCAATTAGTGTTAGCTCTGTCAAAAAGCTTTTCCTTTAGGAATTCCTCTCTAATTTGGCATAATCACTCTATAGATTATGTAAAATATAATAACATAAAATACGATGTTTAACTTTAACATGCTAAACATAGATTGGGCACTATCTTTTCTGTGAGTCATGCTGGTTGTCCAAACCACATAATTTCTTACCTGTACCATTTCAGTAATTGAATAATTGGCACATCAATAAATTCTGCAAGTCAACAAACATATCCTTAGACTCAAATGCAGTTTAAATGTTTCAGTTCATACATGTTAAATTATTTCAATATGTGTAGACATCATTTGACAATGTATCATTATCCTTGTCTGAAATTAGATATACAGTAACCCTCAGGGTTAAAGTACTAGGATTAATACTGTTTCCTGCTTTTATGTTACCATAAACAGATATTATTCACTTTCATTCAAATTCAAGACTCATCATTACTTGCCAATTAAATGTAATAATATTTCTGTATTTATGTTAATAATTATTTCAGAAAGTTAATGAGTCATAAAAACAGGCATATTTTCTCATGATTTCATGTTTTAACATTTTGGCTTATGTACTATTCTGTACAGTATGCATTGCCTTGAAAAGATGTCATTAGTACACTAATAAATGAAGTGATTGATGCCACTGCTATCAACTATCTATCTATCTATATACATATATATGTGGTATATGGCACGACCATTCATCGGCCAATACCCCCAGGCCGCCAGTTGGAGCCCTCCTTGTAGCATGGAGGTGCCCCGAATTCCAGCAGGGTATTATGGACATTGGAGTGTTTATTCACAACCTTGCTGGATACCATGGGGCCGCCAGATGATGCTGCAGGGAGGACCAATGACAATTTGTCCCACAGCCGAAGATCGTCCCAGTCACATGAACAGAGGAAATGACATACTTCCAAGTTTTTATCTGACCCGAGTGTACCAGTCACATGGACAGAGAGAGAAGCACTTCTCATTCAGGACTATAGAAGACTGTGGGAGATCCCAAGCGGGCGAGTCGAGTTTGGAGGTAGGGTTGACTGAGCTGCTGGGAGGTGTGGAGGATTATTGTTTATTGAGTATTGGATTATTGGTTTTATTTATTTTGTTTTTTTATTTTTGTTTATTTGTGAAGTGGATGGTGCTTTGTGCACATTTGAAAATATTAAAATCAAATTATTGGACTTTTATGTGGGTCTGCCATCTGATATGAGGATTCAAGGGGACAAGCCCCTATCTGTCACTATATATATATATAAATATATAATCTTGTGTTTCGTGGGAGAAAACGATCAGGAAGACCTTCATTCTGGTACTTAGGTAACAGTATTCAGGCTTTATTCTGTATTGGTCCATTTGTTTGAACACAAATCATGTATTTCAATTGTCTTCTCTAGGTTTATCTTGGT
>NW_024383416.1:0-9496 GCF_016835505.1 Polypterus senegalus
CATTTAGTCAGTGTGTTAACCCGCATTTCCTTGAACAGGGTCACAGGGGTCGGTTGAAGCCTATCCCAGCTATGTATAGGGAGCAAAGAGGGAAACAAACCTTGAACATATTGCCAGTCCTTCACAGGGCACACAAACACCCACACCCCAAGCACACACGAGTGGGCCAATTTAGAATCACCATCTATGAAAACGTGCTATAGAAATAAATGTTGTTGTTGATGTCAGACATTGTGGTTTCAGCATCTTGTAAACAGCTGCCCTCCTGGGATTCCTACACATTATACTTTCCACAGTTTATATGGAAATGTGCAATAAGCAAGAATCATGTGCCACACTGGCTACCTCTTTCGATTTCAGACTCTAAAATTGTGTGTTTAACTCCCACTGCTGACACTAAGTGTTATTTCAAAATGATTAATGAAAATGTTACATGAAAATGCCACCTTTACTAAAGTGGTGACTGAAGTCACCTCACCCAACACACTGGGCTGTCATATATGAAATGGTCAACTTGATATTTACTCATGACGTTATGGTGGTAGACCCTTGATGACATGACCAGGAAAACACGGAGGCAGGTGAACAGCAAACTCTTCTTTATTAACATTTTGTTACATACATATAAGTAATCGAGAAAATGCTGAGACACCACAGAACAGCAGAGGAGCCAACATGGAAGCCACTTAGTTAATTAGTGTACAGGAGAAACAAGAAAGAGGTCAGGAATTTGTTTTGCTGAAGTGCAGCAGAAGACTTGAAGCTCCCTTGTGTCAGCTTCTGCTAAGTGAAATGTCAGCACTCTAGACATTCTGCAGCTCGGCTACAGTGTATTTTAAGTTCATTTTACAAATGCCTAAGCCATTTATATTAAGATTGAAGAATATATTTCTATTTAATGACATTTATACACAGAGACACCAAAAACAAGCTCTCGAAATGTTAAACCGAAGTGATTTGTGTTTATTATGTACAGGGTGGCCCATATTTATGCACATGATTGAAAAGACGTTATTGTCAGGAAACTACCAAGGTTATTATCAAGTAATATAATGGAACTTGAACATTAAGAACCTTAAATGTTTTTTCATTCCCTGTTCTCCATGGTGTGGTCCACCAATGCACCATCCAGATCGATACACGAATGAAGAAGAATCCAACTTTGAAAGGCATTCGCCATTAGAGCTGTGTTGGCATTGGTACACAGACTCCTGAGCCGACCTGCACCCTTCGCTTGCAAAACAGTACTGTTGATGTCGAATTTTGTGTTTATTCTTGCGATGGTTAGCACACTAGGGCCACTGCCTCCAAACTCAAGTGGCTTGGCTTCTTAACTTCAAACGAGAGCCATTTGAATACTTCATTGTACCTAAGCATTGCTGCTGATCATCTGTTTCACCTCTTCATGCCCACAGTCTACCCTTCTTCAAGTCACATTATCTCATTTCCAGCTGTTTTCCTGCACATGGCAGCGACTCTAGTTTACTCGATTGGCCTTCACCGGCCCCAGAGCTCAATCCAGCACAATGTCTTTGAGGATTTGTATTGTGAATGAGTGGCTGAAAAATCCATTAAAGGGTCCACATGGACTAAAATCCCTAAGGAATGTTTCTAGCAACATAGTAAACCCATGCCTTAAGAATTTAGCCACTTCTGGTGGCAAAGGGGATCCTAGCTGGTAATAAAAAATATAATCTATTATGCAATGTCTTTCACATCTATCTATTTATCTATTATATAATGTCTTTCAGTTCTATCTATCTATCATACAGTGCCTTTCATATCTATCTATCTATCTATCTATCTATCTATCTATCTATCTATCTATCTATCTATCTATCTATCTATCTATCTAGGTATTCCTAATACAGTGGCCACTGAGAGCATATCTTGATAACCTGCACAATTTATTTGCTAAGTTACAATAGCTACAGTATGTCTTTAAAGATCTAGTTGTCCACTCTATCAAGCTCCCTCAACCCATATTCCTTAATTACGTTTTGGGAATATCCTATTTTTTTTAAGTGTTTTCACAAAACTCTCTCGGATTTCTTTAGAGCGCAGGCAATAAATTATAGGATTCATTACAGGTGGGAACAAATTCTGAACCAATCCAATCATGATTCGCATATCAATGGAAGTTCCAGGGATTCGATTGGAAATGAACACCCCAGCACCAACAATATAGAAGACAGAGATAATCATCAGGTGCGTGCTGCAGGTGGAGAAAGCTTTCAGGCGTCCATCAACCTTTGTGATTTTCAATACAGAATGGATTATCCTTGAGTAGGAATACAGTATATAGATCAGCGGGATTACCAGTGCTGACAAGCCAAAACCTAAACCGACATAGCTAATGAGGAGTGTATCACTGCATGCCAGCTTCAACACTGCAGAATAATCACAAAAGAAATGGACCAACTTGTTCTGGTCACAGAACTGCAACCTTATGACCAGAATAATAGGAACGATTAAAATCATGACTGCACAAATCCAACAGCAAATGATTTGCTTTATAACCAGACTGTTACTTGTGTTGGTGTAATAATGTAGGGGCCTACAGATAGCCAGGTACCTGTCATATGCCATTAGTCCAAGAAGGATTGACTCTGCATTGCTGAAGGTGTGATAGGAAAACATCTGGACGAAGCAAGCCGTTATGGAAATTGAGCTACGACTTGAGGACAGAACTTCTAGCAGTTTAGGGACTGTGGTGGTTGAGATGAATGTATCAATGACTGCGAGACAGTAAAACAGAATATACATTGGGCTTTGCAGGCTTTCATCACACATGATCGTAATTACAATGAGTGCATTTGCAAGTAAAATTAAGATGTATACTGTAAGTAAAAGACAAAACAACATACTTCTGCTGTTTTTATCCTGAAATCCTGGAAAGCCAACAATTATGAATTCTTGGATGGGCTCCTTTGTTTGGTTCATATCAGACTTTATAGTTTCCAGATATGATCCTGAAAAACAGAACATAATAATACTTTAGGATTGTTAAGTATTCAAGTCTATCACAGTTTTTGCATATT
Organism: Polypterus senegalus; assembly: GCF_016835505.1. NCBI lineage: Eukaryota > Metazoa > Chordata > Cladistia > Polypteriformes > Polypteridae > Polypterus > Polypterus senegalus. The sequence goes on from NW_024383416.1 coordinate 3,042, forward strand.
CTTACAGCTACTAATGATCAAGCCCATCGGAACTACAGAAATTCCCTTGTTCTTTGACATGGCTGCTTGTCTATCTGATCAGTGGTGGATTTGTGAATATCAAAACATTAGGGAAATGGTGATAGGAACAGGCCATTCATCCCAAAGAGCTCATCCATCCTATTCGCTGAGATTGTTCATAATAACATCAAGATTCAGAAGTCCTTAAAGTCCTACAATTGTCTACCACGCTACTTGGTAATTCATTTATTCCATGTGGTATGGACCTTTGTGTAAAGAAACATTTGTGCGAAATCTGCCCTTATCAAGTATCAAACCATGTCCCCGTGTTCTAGTTGGAAATATATTTTAAAATAACAGCTGGGATCCACTATACTAATTCATTTCAATCATATCACTTCTGTTTGCTTAAACGTTAAAAGCTTCACCTTCTTCTCTCTCTTTTTAGAAAAAGATAGATAGATAGATAGATAGATAGATAGATAGATAGATAGATAGATAGATAGATAGATAGATAGATAGATAGATAGATAGATAGATAGGAAAGGTATTGTTGGTGCTGGGCTCTTCATTTCCAATCGAATCCCTGGAACCTCCACTGATATGCGAATCATGATTGGATTGGTTTAGAATTTGTTCCCACCTCTTATGAATCCCATAATTTATTGCCTGCCCTCTAAAAAAATCCGAGATTTTTGTGAAAACACTTAAAAGAAATAGGATATTCCCAAAACGTAATTAAGGAATATGGGTTGAGGGCACTTGATAGAGTGTATAGTTCGATCTTTTAAGCCATACTGTAGCTATTGTAACTTAGCAAATAAATTGTGCATGTTATCAAGATATGCACTCAGTGTATTAGGAATACCTCAATAGATAGATAGATAGATAGATAGATAGATGTGAAATGCACTATATGATAGATAGTACCAGCTAGGATCTCCTTTGCCACCAGAAGTGGCTGAACTCCTAAGGCATGAGTTGACAAAGTTGCTAGAAACATTCCTTTTTGATTTTGGTCCATGTGGACCCTTTAGTGGATTTGAGGACATTACAAATCCTCAAAGACACTGTACTGGATTGAGCTCTGGGGCCCAAGAAGGCCATTTGAGTAAATTAGAGTCACTGTCATGTACATGAAAGCAGTTGGAAATGAGATGATGTGACATGAAGAAGGTTAGACTGTGGGCATGAAAAGGTGAAGCACATGATCAGTAACAATGATTAGGCAGAATGAGGTATTCAAGTGGTACTCATTTGACATTAAGAAGTCAAAAAAACATTGTGTGTATCATTACATTGGTACCCGTGGATCCATAGATTCACAGAGGTGTAGACAATGTGAAGGATGTCACTTCCCACATTAAAGGAATTCAGTCTCCAAAGGAAAAAGAGCCTGTTTTATCCTTTCTTACAGAGTTCCTCTGTGTTCTGAGATCAGTCCAAACTGCCATTGATGTGGACCCCCAAATACTTGTGAGACTGCACCGCCTCTATGTTCACTAACTGAACAGAGACCAGACTTAGAGCAGGTGTCTCCAACACATCACTGGTGAGCTACCGGTAGCTCGCAACCCCTTTCAAAGTAGCTTGTCAAAGGGTTAATGAATCCTACATAAATTTGAAAACTTGATTAGTCAAATTAGGTGAGGGTGACCTTTCCAAAAAAAATCATATCACGATCCACAATCTGAATTACAATCTGTCTTTTCAATGTGGCATACACTTAAGAGAATATTCAAAGATTCAAGATTCAAACTCATCAAGACCCAAGTAACACTTTATTTTAAATTTCAAAGTTGAATTCAATTGTTTTCTCATTTGCTAGCTAAGTGGAGTTAAGGTGCCCCTCCCCTCGGCACACCACATGTTTCACAGATTTGCTCAAATGAATTGGTACCCCGACTGAACTATGATACATAGTGAAATGAGAGAAGTCGCAAAATCAACCAGAATAGTCAAACAAATTCTGGAAAAAACACAATCTAAATCCGTTAAGTAATTCTCTCATGAAAAGCGGATAGACAGGCAGACAGACATTAGATTTTATATATTATGTATTAGTAAACCTTCACAATAATGTGCAGTTAAAGTCTCAATAGCATTCTCAGCATTTCTGGAGCTTAGCAGAGCCGAATAACTATAAGAATCTTCACCAAGCAGCTCTAAAAATGTCTGCTTTGTTTGGGTCTCTATAGCTCTGTGAGTCTGACATGAATGTCACGAAATCAAAGTTCAGAACAAGACTGGCAGACGAACATTTAAATGACTCCAGAAGAGCGAACCTCAGTGGCTCCACTCCACCAGACACCTGCCTCTCTTGTTGACTCCATGCAGTCCCAGTCATCTGACGTACTAAAAAACACATCACACATGCAACTGGACCTGTGAATAGAGTGACACAGTGACATGGAAGAAAATGACAAAATAAAGAAGTCATAACTGTTGTGGTGGACGGCCGGGGCTCATGCTAGGACTTCCCTTCAGCATATGTTCCGGGGGAGTAAGCATGGGAGACCCAATACCTCACCCTGAACGCTAGATGGCAACTCCCCTGGGTTGCAATGGTGCCTCCGACTCCCGCAGGGCTTCATGGTAGTTGGATTTTGGTGCAGCCCTGTTGGGTTCTGCTGGCGCGGCCATGGGGTGCTACAGCGGGAGCTGCAGGGCCTTTGTGGGCAGTATTTTCACCACACTGGAAGTGCACCCGGGTCTCGGCATTCAAGCACCTGGAGCACTTCTGGGTGCCTAATAAAAGGAGCCAGCGGCCACCACTCGACAGCGAGAGTCGGGAAGAGGAGGAGGACGATTCTGCCTGGGAGTAGTGGTGGAGAATAGTTTGTGTTTTGTGTTGTTTGGTGTGCCTTTTGGACTGTGCTGTGGCCGAGAGACACAGGGAAGATGTGGTCCACAGCTTAAAAAATAAAATTATTTTCCTGTACACGTGCCTCCGTTGTAAGTCTCTGTCAGGTTGGGCACCTGTATAGCACACTGTGTATTTGTAATTGCATTGTTTTGTTTTGACAGCATTCATGTTTTAATTCAATAGTGTGGGATACACTAGAAAATTTATACAGACATACAAAATGCACTTGCAGGTGAACTAAATATTATTTTGTGATGTTTTAATGCAAAATGTGAGTTGAGGACACCAACATTTTGTAAATGTTCAGGCAAAAAATAGCGTATTCAGTTTGTTTGGGTTGAAATAAGCTGTGAGAATAAACGTTAGAAAACATGAGTAGCTCTCGGCCATTTTCATTTTGTAAAAGTAGCTCTCAGGGGGAAAAATATTGGAGACCCCTGACTTAGAGACTCTTTGGTGTGGTGCAAGTCAATAAGCAGTTCCTCGATTTTGATGATGTTAAGCTGCAGCCAATTCTCTTTACACTAAGAAACAAAGTTCTCCCCCTGATTCTTCTCCTCTGTCTCATCCCACTTATTAATACTCCCCAGAAGTGCAGAATCAATATCCATTTTCTGCAAGCAGTATGACCTGGTGTAATATTTATAGTCAGAGGTGTACAGAGTGAAGAGAAAAGGAGACAGGGCCTCACCCCTTGGTCCTGGAATCTACCTAGTGGCCAAAGGACCAAATGATTTATTTTTGCCCTTAGAGCGATAGGTTTATTAATCCCTTTAATGGGGGCCCTTTTTTCAGTATTCACTCCCATGGTGGAGGTTTTTATCTGTTGATAGAATTGGTTGAATTTTGCTAGAATATTATCTAATTAGCCTTGCAGTTAGGAGACCCAGGTTCGCTTCCCGGGTCCTCCTTGCGTGGAGTTTGCATGTTCTCCCCGTGTCTGTGTGGGTTTCCTCCCACAGTCCAAAGACATGCAGGTTAGGTGGATTGGCGATTCTAAATTGTCCCCAGTGTGTGCTTGGTGTGTGGGTGTGGGTGGGTGTGTTCTGCGGTGGCTTGGCGGCCTGCTCAGAATTGGTTCCTGCCTTGTGCCCTGTGTTGGCTGGGATTGGCTCCTGTAGACCCCCGTGACCCTCTATTCGGATTTAACGGGTTGGAAACTGGATGGATTATCTAATTAATATGCGACTTAAATTGTTGGAAGAAAAACAAATGTAAACTTAAAACATCCATCCATCTGTTCTCAAACCCGCTGAATCCGAATACAGGGTCACGGGGGTCTGCCGGAGCCAATCCCAGCCAACACAGGGCACAAGGCAGGAACCAATCCTGGGCAGGGTGCCAACCCACCGCAGTAAACTTAAAACAAAATTATTTAAATATTATTTTGTTAGCAACAATGGGAAGATTTCATGCTAGTTTTTTTTTTGTAGATTTATTTACACTATGTACAAATTTACCATTTTTTACTTAGTACCCCAGTTACGTGTGGTACACGCAGAATCACAGAGCCACCCAGAGTGGAACATTGCCGTCTCTGCAGCAGTATATCGTTTCCCTCCTCTGCTTGTGTCACAAACACACTCCACATCTCTTATGAGACGTCTGCTCAGCATGCAAACATCTCTCATCCTTCCTCTTCAAAGCCATCAACTCATTACTGAATGCAGCAGCAACATCCCCTGATTTAAATTTTTTTGTCATCACAGATTTTGACAGGTCCTTTCTGTTTGATCTTACGGTTCCTACCACATCAGTTTCCATCAAGTTCAAAAATTCATACAGCTCGGGACTGCTCTAGTAAGTATCTAGTCTTATCAGATAACCCCGATTCAGTAGCTTCTCTGCAAGTGTTAGCACAATCTGCTCCAGTTTTGTAAAATTACACACATCAACCCACCTACATTGTTTACAAGTCCTGTATCTTTTCCTGTGTACATCACCATATTCCACACATATCCACTTTTTGCATCACAAAGCTTATAGGGGATTCCATCCCAAAACGCGACCTTTCCATAGCAGTAAACTTTCATCGATTGAAAGATCTCCCTCTGGAATGTAACTTCCAGAAAATGTTTGATTGCGGTGATCAAAGAAAGGCTTGATTTTATTCATCTTTAGAGAAAGTGGTCCGGCATCACTATATGCTTCATTATCAAACAATGGGTAACACACGTTCTAATTGCTACACAGATGGAACAAATCTCAAGAAACAAACTTATAAAGCACCAAAACACAGACAAAACCACTAACTGAATTACCACTCACAAAATAAGAGCGGAAATCAAAGAAATATCAAAAGTTCAAAACATGCTTGTAACTGTGCACACGATAAAAACTGCGAAGATACACTGCTGAAAGAAATACATTGGGCCACTAAAAATAAATGTCAAAACTAAATCATTTTCCCTTAGAAATGTAACTGAGGGCAAGTGAAAGAATAAATACCATTAGGAGTTCTTTGGTCTCGAAACTACTATTAAACTTTCACCCAAGTAAAGGATGTCTGTACCTCGGCCACTATGACCACTAAGTTCAAAAAAAGCACACTAGATGGCAGAACCATGCAGAGCACATAGTCGAAGGAATTGTGCTTATAGATGCATTCCCCGAGGAGGGAAAATTGATTTTAATAAGCGCTTCCATAGACGCTCTCCCCGATTCAGGATCGTCTTTGGAACACGCACTTCCAATTAAAGGGGTTAATACAAAAAAGTGGGGTACAATGAATGCAGAAGAGTGACGTCTCTGGCTGCTCAGGTCCAGTATGGACTCAGACTGTCCACTGAGTGGAGTGAATGTTCAATTTCCATCTTTGACATTGAAAAATATAAACAACATTTGCTTATGGAACAAACTAAGGAACGCAGACATGTAAAAATTACACGTAAAACAGGCAGACAAACTTATACAAGGTGGCCTCACATTAGACATATATCAACAAAAGACCAGTGTGTGTGTGAATGGAGCAGTCCGCTCTGCTCACGCTTAACTACAGCCACTAGATGGCGCATGCAGGCACTTTTACATTTTTTCAGCACCACATGAACTTCACTTCTCACCATGAAAGACCTGAGTGGAGCAAATGCCACTGCGTAACAACAACATCGAAAGGAAGCAAACGTTGCAGCTCAACAATGTGCAAGTGAAACACCTCAGTAACAGAGGATGAGGCTTGAAGTCGCCACTAAAATCATTGTCTATCTGGAGATATTTTCACAAGACAAAGATTAATAGGACTCATGCACTAGCAATACGGCTAAGATATGGCATCACCAGTGTCTTTTTACAAAAGGCAGTGGAGCAGCAAGCACAGGAGGGTCCATGTCCTCTGCTAGGGAGTCTTCGGGTTATTTTTGCCCCAAAGACCATATGTAGCTAGTGATGAAATAAACAAGAAAATCTCAAGAAATGTACTGGGATGAACATAACATTGCCAAGTCTTCCCAAGAGTTTCTAAAATTACTAAACATATGCAACCATTTACAGAAACGGAAAGCTGTATGTAGATTTTAATTGGAATTTGTGTGTCTTGATTATGGAAACAAACAGTGGATTCAAAAAGAATTCAAACCCGGTCAGTTTTTTT
>NW_024383417.1:0-6236 GCF_016835505.1 Polypterus senegalus
TAAAAAAATTTTTTAACGTTTGTATAATGAAATTCTTGTATAGAAACTATATTGTTTGTAGGTTATTTTATATATTTTAAGCCTTATAAACTCTCCCAATGTTAACATTATTAGAGCTCAGCATAAATAACATTTATTAAACATTTTAAATGTCTCCCATCTAAGACAGAGATGAATTCTTTTCTACATTAAAGAATCAAATATTTTTTAAAAAACCGGAAACAGAGAATGTAGAAGAAGTAGATAAAGAAAAAAAATAAAAATAATATTGTTTGATCAAGGGATATGATTTTGTAAATGTATTGTGCAAAGCTCTGTAAACCCTTATAATTAAAAAAATTTTAAAATAAAAAAAAAAAATAATAACGTGGAAATATGTTTTATATTAAGGATTTTAGTTATTATTATTAATGTTATTGGTAGTTTAAACACCCCAATAGCGCCCTTGTATGAAATAACTAAACAAAATTAGAAGTATGTACCTATAAATTAAAAAGAAAATTTCCACGGAAATACTGAAAGCTAAAAATCCAAATTTATTTAGATAGGTTCATTTAAAATCATGAGATAGATGAAACTCTTTAAAGTCTAAAATGAGGGATTATGTACTGTGTGTATATATATATATATATATATATATATATATATATATATATATATATATATATATATTATATATTATATATATATATAATATAATAACAATTTAAAAATTCAAGCTCAGGAATATGTGTTAAGAAGCAATTAATGAAAGGGAAAATTTTTAAAATTAAATAGATTGTCAATTAATTGTTTTCACTTTGTAATATGATTTATAGTTGTCATATATATATATATATATATATATATATATATATATATATATATATATATATATATAATATATATAATATAAAAACATATATATATTTTTATAATATAAACATAATATATATATATATATATATTATATATATATATGTAATAGATTTTGTATATATATATATATATTTTATTTTGTTATATATATAATGTATGTATATATATATATATATATTTTTATATATAATATGTTATATATATATATATATATATATATATATATTTTATATATATATATATATATATATATATATATATAATGTATGTATATATATTTTGTATATATATATATGTATATATATATGTATATAAAATAATCAATACAGGGGCGATACTGCATTAAAATTTTTTATTAAGAAGAAATTTTACCTTTTTTAAACTGAGGGAAAATATGGCAATAATTATTTGTTTGGATCTCTTTGTATACCATGTTGTCGTTCGGCCCGGGTTGTAATATGACTAACGGAGCTGAGCTTTATTTCTTGAGCATGCAACTTCAGTTGCTGAACAGTAATTTTTCTCAAACCACAGCTTGAATTTGTGTCCAATCAGTTTGAGTTTCATGGTTTGTTCAATTACGACAGTATTTGCAGGATTTGGGGTGAAGTGACATTATTTTCAAAACGTTGTAAGCACACAACGTTTCCCGCGTAAAATCATATCCAGCTTTTAGAGTTTAACATTCATAACATCAAGTGTCCACACTGAAATCGTCCCTTTAACTAGATGTTTAAGAGGCATGGCGTTGTCGAAGGTTAAAAAATTTGCCCTTCGGAAAATTTTAAGGCTAACTAACAATTCAGCTGCAGGGCCCTCAACTACATGCAGAACCATAGGTGAAGGGGTTCATTTCACTCTTTTAGTGCTCCTGTGTAGTATAATTATTCCTGTACTGTCATCAGTCCAACTTGAACCTGTCCAAATCATTCAATACATAAGACACAATGTTCCTCCGATATCAAGAGGAGCCTGATATGGCCGCAATATAAAAAGAGAATGGAAAAAAGGGAGGGGGATCCCCGGCATGGGAAAAAACTCGGGAAATGATAGTTTTTTGATCGAAACATCCTAGACATGGTAATTTGGAAAAGATAGGAAATGGACCTGAGCAATGAAAATAAGGTAAAAAACCCATCAAAACTAAAGTAAAAACAAAAATAAAACAGCGGGCCTTAAAACAAAAAAAACTGTAACATGGGGCGGAATCCTTCGGGGGAAGGGAATGAAGCGGAGCGACGGAGGCCTTATATAGGCGGCAGCCAAAACGGGGGCGTGGGATGGGGATTAACGCCCCCACGGGTACGAAAACTGAGGGTATGGCAAAATTTGTTGAGGGTCAGGGGGTGGGGGAAACCCCTTACAAATTTCTTTAAGATGGGGTTTAAGAAAAAGACTGTTGAAAAGTTCAAAAGGGGGCCCAAAAGGAAAACCCCAAAAAAAATGTAATTGGTTTGGAGGGGGAAGCCGGGGTACCCCGAGAAGATGGGGCCATAAAAAGAAAATTAAACATGGCGAATTGTTCCGTTTTGACGTTTTTGGGGAAATTAAATTAACCCCCCCAGTAAGCTTTTGAATGAGCCTGCCAAATTTTTCCTTTCCTCCGGGAAGTTTTAAAATTGGGGGTTAAAGTTCAATATGGCGGGTGACAGTGGCGCCCCCCACCGAAAAAAAGTACGCATTTTTTCATTGGCCGGGAAGCATTTCCCAAATTTTTTGGAAGATGGGGCCAAAATAAAAAAGTTCAACATGGGCTTTTAATGACCGTTATGATCGAAAGGTAGAACTTGGAAATAAAACCCTGCAAGTAAGCTATAAGGAATGAGCCTCCCAAAATTTTCCCACCCTTTTCTACCAAACATGGGGGAAGTTGGGGGAATTTTTAATGGGGTCAGTGGGAGTGGGTGGTCAGTCAGTCAGTGAGCCAGTGGGGACTTTCCTTTATTGGGTATAGATATATTTTACCGGGGGAAAAAATTGTTGGTACCCCAGTCAATGAAAAAAAAAAACTCACAATGGCCCGAAAAATTTTTAATTTAACAAAAGTAATAAAAAAAAAAAATTCTATAAAATTTTAAACCCTAATAAAATTTGACATTGATTTTCAACCATCCCTTAACCGGGGTTTTTTAAAAAAATAAACTAAATGAAACAGGCCGGGACAAAATAAAAGGGGGTCCCCGGATATATGTATATCTATATCTATATATGTATAGTGGAGCTAACCCGGACACAGACAAGTGGAAAAAGTTGTTTTTTTCTCAACCACCAAAAATTTATTTGCAATATTTACAAATTTTAAATTGGGCACACAGACCCAGTTCAGTGCACAAAACACCCCAAACACCCCAGTCCTGGCCACAAAAATTTTTCCCCCCCACACCCCCCTCTGTGCCTTTTCCGGCCCCCTCTCCCACTCCCGCGCTTTAATGAATGGAAGGGGGCCCCCTTTTTGCAGTCCCCCGATGAGCCCCAAAGGGGTTTCCGGGGTTCCCCCCTTGGCCACGCCCCCGTGTGGAAAAGGGTTTTCCTCCCCGCCTGGTGCCCTCCCTTTTTCCCCCCGGGACCCCTGGGTGGCAGAAAATGCTGGGGTAACAGGTCTCAAAGATTGGGGCCTCCTGGCAGTGACCACGGGGCCCCCACAGGGGGGGAGCTTCCATGCCCCTTTACCTGCCCCCACAGCAACCAGGAAGGCGGCCTTTCCCGGGTCCAGGGTGGGCTCTGGCCCCCTTCTGGGCCCCCCGCGGGGCCCCGGGATGGTTCCCGGATCCCCCAAATGTAAATATATATATATATATATATATATATATATATATATATATAATATATATATATATATATATATATATATATATATACTAAAAAAACACCCGCTTCCTTGGGGAAAGTAGTAAGTTTAAAAAAAAAAGAAAAAGGGAAAAATTTTGAAAATAACGTACATGATTTTCAATGTAATTGTTTTGTCACTGTTGTGAGGGGGTGAGTGTTGTTGTCCAAAAAAAAAAAAAAAAAAAATATATATATATTTAATAAAATATATATATATATATATATAAAATTTTAAAATAAAATATAAAAATTTTATATATTAAAATATAAAAAATATAAAAAAATTTAAAAACAAAAAACATTTCCCAAATGTAAAATTTGGGGAAAAACCAACAATAACGTTTTTTTAAAAAAAACAATAAAAAGGGGGAAACTTTTAAAAAAGCGGGTTTTCAACAGATCCGGCACAAAATTTTTGAGACTCCCGGCGCCTCTGGGCGCACCCCGTAGGCGTTGGGAAAGAGGACGCCCCCTTTTACCCAGAGAGCCCCAGGTGTTGCTTTTGGACGCCAGGTTCAGAAGCGTTGGACCCGTGGCCAAATTTTTTTAGGCCCCTGTCAAAGACTGTGAAAGTTCAATAGGCGGCCACAGTGGAGCCTCCCGGGAAAAACTACAGGTTTGGGGTTTGGCAGAGCCACCCAAATCCAGAAGGGGGCCTAAAAAGTTCATGGGGGTTTTGTTTTTTCAGTGGCTTGATTCTGCTATCTTTATGGAATAATTAAAATTTATTTTACCTAAATTATAAAAATTAATTTAAATTCAATATCGCTACATGGCCTGAAGGAAAGATAAAGTTTTGGTTAAGAAAGGAACTTTAAAATTTTGGAAAATGGGGTTCAAATAGAAGTTTAAAATGTGAGGGAATTGTTGACCTTTATATTTAATTTTAATTAAAAAAAATTTTAATTTAATGGTATAAATTAATAAATTTCACCTCATAATAAATTTAAAATTATAAATTATCATAATATATATTCATCAATATCATAAACCACCTAATTTTATAAATATATAACCCATAAACAAAAATTTACCCATCAATAAAAAAACCACAATTCAAAATAACTTTAAAATTAAAAGATAATAAATAAAAATTTTAAAATTTCTATAAAAGTGCATTGTTTTAAAAAAGGTACGTTTTTAAACTCATGAAGAAATGGGAAAAATTTGGTTCGTTTATTAATTTTAAATAAAAATTATTTTAACGGGCAGAAATTTGGGGAATGTTGTTTTTCAACCACCCCACATTTATTTCTTTAAAATTTTAAAGGTCAACACCTTCATGCACAAAAACACTTACCTCAGCCTCACCAAATTCTACTGGCCGCCCCCCTCCTCCTGTAGTCCTGCCTCTCCTCTTTACGCATTAATGGCGCCCTTTGATAGATACCCCTGGGATTCCTCCCTTTTTTAAACAATTTTTGGAGTAAAAGTACCTTTCGTTCCTGGTCTTTTTTCCAGACCCTTTTTTTTCAATCTTAAAAAGGTCTCAAAGCATTGGGGCCCCCTTTGGAAGGGGGAAAAAGGATAGTTCCTCTACCCGCCCACAGCACAAAAACTTAAAAAAACATTCTTACTTTTTGTCAACAACTTCCACCCAAAATTTTTTTTGAAAATCTATTTTTTTAAAATTAATTCTTATGGATTACCATTGTATATTAAAAAAAAAATTTTAAAACGACTAATGCATAAAGTATATTTTATAATTTGGGTTAATAATTTTTTTGCCAAAATTTTTGGTTGCTTTTTTTTTTTTTTTTTTAAAAAAAAACCCCAAAAAAAAAAAAAAATTTTTTTTCTTCTTTTTTTTTTTTTTTTTTTTTTTTTTTTTTTTTTTTTTTTTTGCAAGAGTCTCTTGTTGGAAATTTTTATGAAAGAAAAATTTTTGTTCAAGTTCTTTTAAATTTTAAATAGAAAAAATTTTTTATTTAGTCGACAAAAATATTTTTGGGTAGGAATGTTTTAAATTTAGCCATCATTAAAATTTTCTTATGAAATTTAAGAAAATTCAATTTCCACCCCAAAAATATTTCTGGCACTTGAACCTATTAATCCAAATTCAAGCTTTGAGCTGTAAAGCCCCTGCCTGCCTGAATAAGTCACCTCCCCCTTCTTTTTTTACCGTTCATTTAATCTGGGCTAGTGGAAAAATTATAAAAGGGAAAAAAAATTCCCTGGTATCTTTACAAAAAAATTATTGATGGAATAAAGTACCTTATTCAAAAAGAAATTTGGGGATCTTTTTTCTTTAACCCTCATTTTTTTTCATACTTTTCTAAAACCCAAAAAAGTTACTTTTTCCCCACAATAAATCCTTTTTATTCAAACCAATGAACAATTTCCCTTTCTGCATCCACAGTTTTAAACACAAAAAAAACATAAAAAAAAAACTCTTAAACTTGTAATTTATTTAGAAAATCACAACATTTTACTCATCAAAAATTCAGATTATTTTCAAAATCTTCCCCTTTCTTTCCCCAAAAATTAATTTCCCTTATGGTTTATCCTTACCCAAAAATCTTTTAAAACCCCCCGGTTTAAAGCCGAAA
>NW_024383418.1:0-11249 GCF_016835505.1 Polypterus senegalus
GTGCTTCAAGAATTTGGAATTTTTAAAAAGTAATAAACCGTCATATCCACAGTGGCTTCTACAACATTTTCAGGACAATCTTTTCTTTTTATTTAAATGTAAAGATACTCAGAAATGGACTATTCTGTATTGCTGTCAATTTGTTACAAGCTGTTAAAGCATGCAAATAGAATATACATCATTGTAAAAATAATTTATAATATTATGTGAAAATCATAAACAATTTCAAAAACTAAATATATCTGTTTTTCTGATGTTTTAGATTCTGTTCTTGACCATCACAATATATGATTTTCACCTAACTGCCCCAACTCTTTCTGACGTGTTCCTGTGTCTTATTACTGTAGTGGAAATTTAACATGTTATTAAAGAGAGAAACATCGTCTAACAGGACCAGTCAGTAATCAGGCAGGAGAAAAGCCATTCATGGTATCTTTTAATTACTCCTCGGCAAAATGTCATAGAGGGAGCATTCATTGAAAGCAGTCTGTTACAGCCTGGTCAGAAGGATCAGAGAAACAAAGAACAGAAGTTCATTTTATAAACTACTGAATTTACATACAGTGTGAATCAATGAATACATTTAACTCTAGGTGGTTCATTAGTTTACACATAAAATACTTATGTAAAATAAAAGACTTATATTATATTCTGAAATATCCAAGTCAGGAAATGGGCAGAAAACATCATTGCAGATCCATCACACCCTGGTCATGGTCTTTTTCAACTTCTTCCCTCTGGTAGGCGCTACAGAGCACTGTACTCCAAAACTACCAGACGCATGAACAGTTTCTTTCCACAGGCCATCACTCTCGTGAACACTTGAGTCGATCTCACAGCATCAGAGATAGAACTTGTGCTGAACTGGTCACCATGTGTATATAATGTATACACGCATACACATGCACAGAGAGCAAGGTAGAGCTAGAGTCCAATTCCTTGTATGTGTATATATACTTGGCCAATAATGCTGATTCTGATTCTGATATCTCAACTGTCCATTCTGGTTTTCTGCAGGACATCTGCTGATTTTTTAGTCTTCTCTTAGTCATCTTTCAGTACATTTTGTTGTTCACTTGACCTTTATGTGATTTCCAACATTTATTAAACCTTTGTGATATTTTGTTAAGATGAATGCTCTGTTACCCTAAACTTATTTTTCCACATTACAATGCTTAGTCCAGTTAGGCTTCTCCTGGCAGCATTTAGCATTAGGCATGAAACCAGTCTGGGCAGACTGCACCTTCATCAACAGCCACAGCGGGCCAATAGAGAGCTGACAATTAACGTGGCAAACACGTCTGAAGGACAGGGAGGAGACCCCTTAGATGTTCTCTTGGTCCATCTCTCATAACAAGCACCACAAACACTTCAAAAGAGAAAACAGAAACATCCAAAAGAGCACCACGGTGGTGTACTGGTAACGCTGCTGCCTCACTACAAAGACATCAGGGTGCACATCACAGGTCCTCCCTACATGGAGTCTGCATGCTGTCCTCGTATCTTCAGGGGTTTCCTCCTGATGCTCCAGTTTTCTGTCACAGTCCAAAGATATGCAGGTTAGGTGGATTGTGGATACTGTGTGTGTGTGTGTGTGTGTGTGTGTATGTGTGTGTTCACCCTGTGATGGAGTGGCATCCAGTCCAATGATTGTTCCTGCTTTGTGCTCAGTGCTTGCTGGGAATGGCTTCAGCTACCCTGTGACAAGCTCTCGACCACTGGAATTAGAAGATGGATGGATCAACTCAAAGACACATGATATTCGATATGGTGTTCCACAAGGCTCTATCCTGGGTCCGCTGCTCTTCTCAATCTACATGCTTTCGTTAGGTCAGATTTTCTCAGGGCACAACGTGAGCTACCACAGCTGAAGACAGAAATCATTTGCAACAAGTTCAGAATGTAGCTGCTAGAATCCTAACTAGGAAAAGAAAATCTGAACACATTTCTCCAGTTTTAATGTCACTACACTGGTTACCTTTGTCATTCAGGATTGGCTTATGGTTTATAAAGCCTTAAATAATCTCGCCCCATCTTATATATCGGAATGTCTGACACCTTATATTCCAAATCGTAACCTCAGATCTTCAAATGAGTGTCTCCTTAGAATTCCAAGAACAAAGCTTAAAAGAAGTGGTGAGGCGGCCTTCTGCTGCTATGCACCTAAAATCTGGAATAGCCTGCCAATAGGAATTCACCAGGCTGATACAGTAGAGCACTTTAAAACACTGCTGAAAACACATTAATGTAACATGGCCTTCTCATAACTTCACTATAATCACAGTAAAATCCTGATACTATGTATATCCAACTCATTATAATAACTATTCATGGTGGCTCTAAAATCTGTACTAACCCCTACTCTCTCTTCTGTTTTTTTTTTCCGGTGTCCCTTTGGTGGTGGACCATCTACTCAAAGCACCGTGATGATGCAACAATGATGGATGGATTAAAAGCCAGAAGTCTGTATGACCATCAACAACAAGTGACTCCGTGAGAACCCTAACTACAAAGAGGACTATTTCATTTATGTTAGGTAGAATGCCCAGAGGGGACTTGGTGGTCCCGTGGCCTGGAACCCCTAAAATTTATTTGTGGTTTTTTCTGTCCACCCTGGCCATCGGACCTTACTCCTTTTCTATGTTAACTAATGTTGTCTTTTATTTTTCTTTTCTTCATTATGTAAAGCACTTTGAGCTACTTTTTGTATGAAAATGTGCTATATAAATAAATGTTGTTGGATGGATGGATGGACGTTATTTTTTATAAAAAACAACTGTGTGACTAACAACATTAAAAATGAGCAGTGAAAGTGGGGGTCTGCAGCAGCCTTCTGTCACTGACCACCATCACCAACAAGTTGTGAAGAAAGCCAATTCGATTCTGTCCCACAGCAGTCATCCTATTTCTCCAAAGTGTCACTTGTGGCCATCAAGCTGCTGATTAATGATCTCAAGGGTGAAGACCCCCAGAATGAAGTCCTCTTGTATATCAGAGCTCTCAGCCTTCTGAATTCTAGTATCTGCAGGAGTCCTGTGGAGATCTGAATTATTATTGTGTGCTCTTCGTTATTATTGTTCAAGAATCGTTATTCTGATGTGTAGAAGTCTTATGGTGTGTGTGCTGATTACAACAATGGCTGTCATGTGTGGTCTCTTTTATTATTTTCTTCTCCCTATTTAACAATGTCCTACATGTCACACATTCCTGCTGCTGACAAATTTCCCTCTGAGATAATAAAAGTCTTCTTCCATCCTGAAGAGTAAAAGTCACACCGGCAGTGACCGGGAGAAGGACTGGAACAAGAAAACTAAATCAAACGGGCAGAAGTGCAGACCACCACATCATAATACCTCCTGAATAAACACACAAGGGGGTCTGAAATGAGGGGACATCTCTTAAAGTGGAACAAGTGAAGCATCAGCTGAGCAGAGCAGAAATAAAGGAGCTGAGAGTCCATCAGGAATCGTCTTATACATTGCAGACCATAATACCTTCAAACACAATTTATGGGTGCAGTTTACTGGTGTACTCATTATTCACATAAAAAAATAAATATTCTATAATTTCATTAACATTTCAGTTTCTTGCTGTTCACATCACCACAGAGGACCATTTTGTCTCCTCAGGTCCACCATAAAGGGATTAAGCAGACATGGAGTGGACAATCCAGAGCCCCAAACCTCCACCAAAGCACTGGGTGCTCGTCCATCACAGGCCACGGGGAGAACACGAGAACTGCAGACATTTATCAGGCTGCTTTGGAACGGAGAGGCCGCCGTGAAGGCTCTGCGTGGACACATTGAATAGGCAGTCGCTCCGCGGCCTTTTGATTCTCAGCGCTGGCTTTACGTCTTTATGGATTATTGATGTGTTTTATGGTGTGGTGTTGATTGTTATATTATAGGATTTGAACTTGAACCCTGGTTTGAGGTTCCCCTAGCATGTGATGGAGTTGAACTATTTAAAGGAACTCAGCACATGATTTGCTGGGTCTGTGCTGAGTCTCGCATTCTGCTGAGCTTATATTGAAAGGCTGAAGGTGTTACTTTGATATTCGCTATGATAAAGGACTGAATTATTAAGAAACAGCATTTTAAGTGACTTTATAGCAAGAAAAGAAAAAGGAAAGCCTTGGTAGAAGAAGAATAAAAGTCATCTTTAAAGTGTGCTGCTTGCTCTGTTGTTCTGCTCAGGCTAAGTTTCCTGTTGACAGACCCGCCTGAACAGAAGGAAACATAAAGTCACCCAAAGGGCTGAGAATGGCATGGACGTGCTTGTCATGTGCGGAGTGAACTTTTAAAAACACCTAAACAGTCACAGACTCCTGAGTTAACAGGACGGTCAATCAGCCGAGTGGGCCGTGTGAATTGTGACCTTCTAAGGTCTCGATGTTTTGTCACGTCCTGTTAGAAACTGTGTAAACCAATCAGGTTAAAGGATTTCTGATTATGTAATGAACTCCTTGGCATTGTGATCTAATCAATGAAGAGTATAAATAGAGTGAGACAGGCGCCTCTCCTTTGTAACACTCGCTAATAAGGTGCTTGTGCTCCTACTGAGAGACGGAGATGATAAAGAAGACAGGCTGACGCTTTTCAACTGCTTGTGTTTTACTGACTGAACGGGACACCCAGAGTGGGGTGCTAGTAAATTTCAATAAACAATAATCACAATAGATTTTATTATTTACTGATAAAGAGAATGTAATAACAGAGAATCTCACATCCAAACTTGTAGAATCATTAAAAACTTTGCTTCAGCAGCCCTATTAAACAGAATAGCAGTGAGAATGATAAAGATGATTCAGAATCATTTAGTAAGAACTTTTTAAAAATCTCATTTGACCTTCTCAGTCGTCCATTTCAGTTCTTCACAGTCACCTCAGTGTCATTTAGTGAGCCAGCAGTGTGAGGAGTGAAGGCCCACTGCTCCGTCTGCACTCGTCTGTCATCTGCTGCCTTATTGAGGAGGAGTGCGGATTAAAGTGCAGGAATAGGAAACATCAACTTCAGAATAAAATGTTTAGTTTGATGCAAAAGTTAAATAATAAAGGATCATTTTGTAAAAAACGATCCTGAAACAAATCCCCACCTTGCTGACCAAAGCTGTGTCACTGAACAAAATGTCGGCTGTCATCTGAGCTCTGCTGTGGAGTTTTGTGTTGTGAAATCTGAAAGTCTGTGCAAATTGTAACTCCAGATGTGAAAAGATATTTATATTGCCAGAATTTGGCCAAATGCAGCACAATACTTAACAATTTATGGTCAAATAAATAATTCTGTGCCAAAATAAAATAAATAACAGTAATCATTTTATAATGATAGATAGATAGATAGATAGATAGATAGATAGATAGATAGATAGATAGATAGATAGATAGATAGATAGATAGATACCTCATTAATCCCAAGGGGAAATTCACATAATCCAGCAGCAGTATACTGATACAAAAAAAAATTAAATTAAATAGAAATTAAAATGCATATAAAAGCAGACAATAACTTTGACTAATGTTAGCACTTACTCCCCCGGGTGGAATTGAAGAGTCGCATAGTGTGGGGTCTCCTCAGTCTGTCACTGAAGCTACTCCTCTGTCTGGAGAGGACACTGTTCAGTGGATGCAGTGGATTCTTCATGATTGACAGGAGTTTGCTTAACACTAGAATTACCAGAGCCTACGAAAAAACTCGTAAATCCGTCCCACCTTAAATCGCTTCTTAAAATCGTTCACAGCTCTCCACCAGTGTCTTTTGTCATCTAAATGTGCTGGCTATTCCATCCTCCCACCGACTTAGAACGTGCACAAACTTCTCTCAGCTCATGCCTTGATTGATTTTCTGGGAGTGAAGTGGAGTTTTAGAGTGGAAATAACAGATCATTGTTTGGAACACACGCATTTCATTTCTGTTCTGTTTCTACAGTAATCTGTGTAAACACATTGTTAAAACAGAAACGTTTTTTATATTCTACTAGTAGATGACAAAATGTAGGCATAAACTATATAATGTATGAAGGCTGAAGTATCACACAAATACTTTCACAAAAGCTACAAATCTAACACAGCAATTGCGCTTTTATGACACGATTTACCTTTATTTATTTACTTACTTCCTAAAGCCTAAAGTCACAAGTAGTGTGCAGAGGGCATGCGCAAAACTGTGTGTAATGCCACGAAAAGTGCCTGCTGACACTTTAGTATGCAAGCAATGGTATGTGCATTCTTGCTCCGATGTAGAAGGGAGCTGAGTTTACCTCTGTTACAGCGCGTCAGCAGTATCAGATGCGGGGATGGGGTGTATTTGGGCTCGTGAACGCGGTCGAGATAATAAAACTGACTAAAAAAAAACCAAAACAAAGCTAACCTTTACAAGTATCATAAATTACACCGGCTGTTACAGACTGAAATCAAATGTATTCCGTCAGGAATCATCTTATACAGTGCAGACCATAATACCTTCAAACACAATTTATGGGTCAAGTTTACTGGTGTACTCATACCTCAGATTACAAAATAAAGAAATAAACTCATCTTTCATAAAATAGTTGTTTATTTTACAAAGAACACTGTATAATTTTACAAATACTTCAATCGTTGTTCGATCACCACAGAGGACCATTTTGACTCCTCAGCTCCACCATAAAGGGATGGAGCAGACATGGAAGAGACAATCCAGAGCCCCAAACCTCCACCAAAGCACTGGGTGCTCCTCCATCACAGGCCACCGGGAGAACACGAGAACTGCAGACATTTATCAGGCTACTTTGGAACGGAGAGGTGCCGTGAAGGCTCTGCATGGACACATTGAATGGGCAGTCGCTCAGCGCCTTTTGATTCTCAGCGCTGGCTTTATGTCTTCATGGATTATTGAGGTGTTTTATTGTGTGGTGTGGATTGTTATATTGTAGGAGTTGAACTTCAACTCTGGTTTGAGGGCTCCTAGCATGTGATGCAGTTGAACTGTTTAAAGGAACTCAGCTTCATGATTAGCCGGGTCTGTGCTGAGTCTCATATTCTGCTGAGCGTATACTTAAAGGCTGAAGCTGTTATTTTTGATATTCACTATGATAAAGGTATGAATTATTAAGAAAAGGCATTTAAGTGACTTCACAGAAAAAAAGCAACCTAGTAGGAGATCCGATAGCCATCTTTAAAGTGCGCTGCTTGCTTTGTTGTTCTGCTCAG
Organism: Polypterus senegalus; assembly: GCF_016835505.1. Taxonomy (NCBI): domain Eukaryota; kingdom Metazoa; phylum Chordata; class Cladistia; order Polypteriformes; family Polypteridae; genus Polypterus; species Polypterus senegalus. The sequence goes on from NW_024383418.1 coordinate 7,187, forward strand.
ACTAAGTTTCCTGTTGACAGACCCGCCTGAACAGAAGGAAACATAAAGTCACCCAAAGGGCTGAGAACGCATGGACGTGCCTGCCGTCATGCGGTGAACTTTAAAAACACCTAAACAGTCACAGACTCCTGAGTTCACAGGACGGTCAATCAGCCGAGGGCGCGTGACCATCTAAGGTCTCATGCGTTTGGTGACGTCCTGTTAGCAACTGGATAAACCAATCAGGTTAACATTGACATTTATTTATGTGGTGACACTTTATCCGGGACTTACAACATTTCAGATACGATTGAGCTGCTTTTCTTTCTTTCTCCAGTTGGTGCTCAGGTGGGTGAAGTGACTTACTGAGGGGCACACAGCGTCAGTGGGGATTTGAACCCACAGCCTCAGAGTTTGAAGTCCAAACCCTTAAAGGTTTTCTGATTATGTGATGAACTCCTTGGCATTGTGATCTGATGAATGAAGTGTGTGAATAGAGAGAGACAGGCGGCCCTCCTTAGTCACACTTATAATAGGTGCTTGTGCTCCTCTGGTCAGACTTCATGATGAAGAAGACTGACTGACGCTTTCTCTCCTGCTGGTGTTTTATTACCCAGTGTGGGGTGCCAGTCAATTTCTTCCACAATATATCACAATAGTTTTGATAATTTACTGATAATGACAGTGAAATTACAGCAAATCTCACATCCACCATCGTAGAATCAGTAAAAACTGCTAAAGAGACAACTTCAACCACGATAATGAACTGAAGAAAAAAATGTCTGCATGAATATTTTGTAAAAAATTACTTTAGTGCAGCAACCTAGAAGATGGGATAGCAGTGAGGATTATAAAGAGAATTCAAAATCATGTAAAGGTGGTTTGAAAGAAGTAAGAACTTTATAACAATTATTTAAAATATTATAAACATTGTGTATAGGCAGCAAATTATTTCGATCAAAATGTAAATTAATAAAGGTTTAGTTTAAGTTTACGGTTTCTATTTTTCTAGAATTGAGCACAATGCTGTTCTCTGAAGTATTAATTGTTTCTCTATGAGGTGAGCAGCGCTGCTAATGAGACTTCACAAATATTAACAAATGTCAGTCTAAAGCAGCAAATCATACGTTTAATGTGTGACATCAAACCTCATTTGACCTTCTCAGTCGTCCATTTCAGTTCCTCACAGTCACCTCAGACTAATTCAAACTAGAACGTGGTACTAGACAAGGCTGCCTCCTGTCACCATAGCTTTTTGCAATTGCCATTGAGCCACTGGCAGTTCCTGTAAATGCTTATGAGATAAAGGGATTATCAGAGATGGACTTGAACAGAAAGTTTCTCTATATGCAAATGATATGATATATCAAAGCCACAAAATACTTTGCCTGCAGTCCTTGGTTACAACACTAACAGAATTTCAATTGATATGTAGACTCCAAATTAATTTGAACAAACGTTTACTTTTTCTAGTGAATTCTCTAGCAAACAGCATTAGATTGGACACTTTCCATTTTATCTTTGCAGATCAGTTGAAATATCTCGGGTAAATATCACAAGTAAATATAAAGCTGTTTTTCTACAACATTTTGCTGTTTGCATGGACAAAATTAAACAAGATGTGCATAGATGGCCAGCCATCCATCTTGCATTAGCAGGAAAATTAACTATCAAGATGAATATCCCTTATGAGCTTCTGTTTCAAAACATCCCCATCTGTATTAACAAATCATTTTTAAGAAATTAGATTTAATCATAATCTCATTTATTTGGAATTTAAAATATCCACCCATCTAAAGGGTGACCCTACAATGTGCTAAAGCAGAAGGTGGCATGGCTCTACCCAATTTTCAATTTTATTACTGGCGTCAAAGATTCAAGTTATAAAAACCTAGACATTGACACAAATAGATGAACACACACAGGCTTGGTCCACAATAGAAATAAAATCCGGCAGAACTTCTTTATATTCCTTGCTTTGTACCCCAATAAGTACAAGTCATCACCAATATAATAACAACCCAACTCAGAATATGAAACCAACGTAGGAGCACTTCAAGTTAGAGAATATTTTATCTGTGGCACCTCTACATGATGACCACCTTATCTCAAACTTACACTGTTTTTAATGTTTGGAAACATACAGGATTAAAAAATTTAGAGATTAGTATATAAAGAATATCTTTGCATGCTATAAACAATTACATTCTAAATTTAGTTTCCCATCAATAGAATTTTTCCACTGTCTTCAAATTAGAAACTGCTAAACAAATCTGCCCGTTTTCCTCACCTCCCAGGAGTGGAAGGCAGCCATGCACAGAATTCACTCTTACTTCATCGTGCAAAACAGTCAATTATTCAACTTAAAGTTTTTTATCGAGACATCTATCATTTTTAAAATTGTCCAAAATGTTTTCAGGACAAGATCAAACCTGTGAACCGCAATTGAGCTCAAGCCTCACTGGTCCATATGTTTTGGGTGAGCACCAAATTAACATCATTCTGGACCAAAATCTTGAAATGCCTCTCAGACAGCGTTGGGTCACACTCCTCCTAATCCACTAACAGCTGTGTGTGGTGGGCTCACAGAGGGGCTTTAAGTTAGAAGAACAAACAAACTGTGATCGTCTTTACTTCACTACTAGTATGAATGTAGACATATCTTACTCGGCTGAACAATCCCAGCCCACCTCTGTTAAGTCAGTAGGTAACTGATGTTATATAATATTTGAAACTGGAAAAAAAATCAAAGTCTCACTTGAGGATCTGTTTTTAAAAACCTGTCAGGATTCTACCTAATAACATTTTAGAATAAGCATTTAAATTGCAGTAAAGGATTCTCTTCCTCTTTCTACTCTTACAGTTTCATTCTGGCTGTTGGCCACCCTCTCTTTCTCATGGGTGGAGGTTGAATTCAATTTAGTTTTGTTAAGTTTGCTTGATTGTAGGGAGTGTTACATGCTTTAAATACATTCAACAAAAGTACAAATAAATACATTTGGAGCTTGTGGACCTTAGAACAATTGAAGGGTGGTCTATGGATCATTCTTGAGGCTGCAAGAGTGAGGGGCCTTGTCAACAATAATTACTTATAGAACAGGTCCTTAGAAGAGTCTGTGCTCTTTGGGATGAGCCAGCTGTTTAAACTCTTTGCCTTCATTTATGTCTTTGATGCACCAGTTAACTCAGAAGAAATCCTTGTGAAATACAGAAGAAGGTTGTGTGAGACTGTCCATATACGGGTTGTCATGGATATACAAATCCTGAGGACTATTATGATGCAGTTCATGAACTCGACTGAGCGATGGTATTGGTGATGACTCTTCCGTGGGATGCACATCACCTTTTCTTTTCTCTCTGATGTCAAGTTCTGCTCTTGGGTCTCTGCCACTGTCACTAAACTTCCCCCAGTTTTCAGCTCTGTAGTTTCTCTAAGTTTTTATTCTTATTATTTATGCTCAGATAAATACTCCATTAGCATATATTGATTCCTTTTGATACGCACATCACAAATTGTTCAGGCTTTCTTTCTGTTTCATTTGTCAAATGGCCACTGAGTTGTTGTAGAGCACAATGGCTCCTGCTGCTTCATACACAGAAAGTGTTCAGTTATCTTGGTAAGACGTTTAAAAATCTAACAAGACAATACAGAGTTGTGTGTTCATTTCTGTGTATTGATATTTATATCTTTAAAAGGAATGCTCTAGTGAGGATTTAAACACAAGTGATCATTAACAAATACCAGCGCGCTTCATATCTGTGTGTTTAGATAAAACTGCATGTTGATTTCAAACACCTGAAAGTTCTTTGTGTCAAGTCATGTCACTAATCCCAAACAATGCTGTGATTGTCTACTCAGATCCTAAATTTGATTCAGCTCATCGTATTTCCTGATTGTGATGTCTGTTCAGGTGAAATGCGTTATATAAATACACACAGCTGAAGCCTTACTCTTATTCTATGTTAATTAATGTTGACTTATGTTTATCTTTTATTGTGTCTTCTATTACTCTATTCATTTTGTGTAAAGCACTTTGAGCTACATTTTTTGTATGAATATTGCTATATAAATAAATTTGATGAT
>NW_024383419.1:0-15300 GCF_016835505.1 Polypterus senegalus
TGTACCTCTGCCAACAATTGCTGCCCCAAAGCAACCCGCTCAGCTACCCAGTGACTTAAATGGCAATACACCATCCCAGCCAATACTGGGTAGTTACCCCAAACGTGTATTTGGTGGTACAACATTAAGATCAAGGAAGATATTACATATGAAAATAACCACATTCGTATCTTCCCTGACTTCTCTCCAGCAACAGCTATTAAACGCGCCGCCTTCTATAATATTAAACAGCGGCTACGGCAAGCCAATGTCAAATACGGCCTCCTGTATCCGGCAAAACTGAAAGTGGAATGGCAGGGTCATTTCTATGTTTTCGCTAGCAAGGAGGAGGCAGAAAATGAGTTAAGAAAGCTGATCCCGGGACTATTCTGATACATAATTGTGAGTCATGGCGGTAAATGATAAAGCTAGGATTAATAATCTACTGTCTGATCTATTTGTTTTAAAATACGGGTTTTTATCAGCATATATTCTCATATTCTTATATTATTATTACTTACTTATTACTTATCATTACTTAGTATTACTAGGGCTAAATGTTTATGTTTTATTGTGCTTAATTACGTTTTCCTCCTCTTTTTTTTTTCTTTTCTAATTATTTCATGTGTACCCTAAATGAGACTGTTCAATATCATACCCTTGGTTTGCTGTTATTGCTATTACTGCATTAAGACTTGTTATGCTTGTTTTGGACACATCTTTAACACCATCACCTGGGTTTATTATCTGGGGATATCATCTTAATGCACTAAAATTGATGAAGATTATATGTATATGTGTATATGTATGTATATATATATATGTATATATGTATGTATATATGTATATATATATATGTATATATATTAAGTGCAAAATTCTTTTTTTTTTTTTTTCCTCTTTTAAAGACTATATTGGTAACAGATATCTCTATCTTTTAACCTTAAAGCGCCACTGCATGGGGGCTTGATGTGCTTTGGACGTGCTCTGTCTCTGGGTATGTCAGAGGACTGGGACTGCATGAAGTGGGTTTTAGCCTCACCTGGGGAGGCAAAAAGGGAGGGTGGGGGTTAAGGGGAAGAGAAAGAGAGCAGGCTTGATCTATATCTAATCTATCATCTCAATCTTTATAATTATAACTATCAACGTAATAATAAGCTGCATGGCAACAACTCTTGGGGGAATAGGAAATTAAGACCTAAACTATTTCACTTCCAGTTAAGACTATAATATGACACCAAAAACTCAGAATCAGTGTCTCCATGATGGGACAGTTAACTTCGTAAGCTGGAATGTTAAAGGCCTGAATCACGAATTAAAGAGAAAGAAAGTACTTTCTCACCTAACAGGTCTAAATGCTAAAATAGTATTTTTACAGGAAACCCACTTACTAAGTAAGGATCAGTTCCGGCTGCAAAAGACTGGACTGGCCAAATGTTCCATTCTAGTTTTACAAAGAAAACTAGAGGGGTGGGAATTCTCATACATAGAACAGTACCATTTGTAGCATCAGATGTAGTATTGGATCCTGAAGGGAGATATGTGATGGTCATGGGAGACTTATCTAACTGTAAAATGATTTTGATAAATGTTTATGCACCTAATGTTGATGATAAGGAATTTATACAAAATTTATTTGCATCCATTCCCAATCTGAACACTCATAAACTTATAATGGCTGGGGACTTTAATTGTGTTCTAAATCCACTTTTAGATAAGACTTCCTCCACAGGGGGAACGGCAACTAACACCGCAAAGATAATTACAAAGTTTATAACTGATCACAACTTATCAGATCCCTGGAGGTTTTTAAACCCAAATTCAAGAACATATTCTTTCTACTCACCAGTACATCATTGCTACTCAAGGATTGATTACTTCTTTATAGATAATAACTTCTTGCCTAAGATTAAATCTTGTAAATACGATGCTATTGTTATTTCAGACCATGCTCCGATGATCTTGGAGCTGAAATTACTAAGCCCCATACACTCACCCGCAGATGGCGTCTCAATCCGCTTCTATTAGCTGACGAGAATTGTACTGAATTTATATCCAAACAAATTGAATTCTTTCTAGAGACAAATACATCCCCTGAGATCTCTGCAGGAATACTCTGGGAAACTCTTAAGGCCTTCTTAAGAGGACAGATTATCTCATATCTTTCCCACAGAAATAAATCCGAGCGAAGAAAGTAGCAGAGATAAAAGCGAAATTACTAAAATAGATGAAGAACATGCCAGACTACCAAGCGAGACTCTACATAAGAGGAGGCAGGCTCTACATTCAGAATTAAACCTCTTGACAACTAAAGAAACCGAACAACTAATTTACAAATCCAGACATCATTATTATGAACATGGAGAAAGCTAATAAGCTTTTAGCGCAACAAATTCACAAGCAAGATGTGCAACGCAATCTCGTAATTACTAACACGAACGGAGATAAAATCATCGAACACAAAAATATAATGTACACTTTTAGAGACTACTATAAATCCCTATATACTACTGAGTTTAAAGAAGACAATATACAATCTAATGCATTTCTGGATAAATTACAGATACCACAAATTGACGCTTTAGTGTGGAGGAGCTCGATAAACCTCTGTCATTATCAGAATTACTGGATGCTATAAAGTCACTCCAAGGTGGAAAAGCAGCAGGCCCTGATGGCTACCCTGCAGAGTTTTACAAGAAATTCTCCGCTCAGCTAGCTCCCTCCTATTAGCAACATTTACAGAAGCCAGAGATAACCAATCTCTTCCACAAACCTTTCGCCAAGCACTAATCACTGTCTTTCCAAAACAAAATAAGGACTTATTACAATGTGCATCATACAGACCAATTTCACTTCTGAATAACGACGTTAAAATACTCTCTAAAATCATAGCTAGAAGGATGGAGAAAGTGCTCCCTCAGTAATATCACAAGACCAAACTGGATTTATTAGGGGCCGACACTTATCTTCAAATCTTCGACGCCTGTTTAATGTAATATACTCACCAACTAAATCAAACACCCCAGAAATATTATTATCATTGGATGCAGAAAAAGCATTCGACATGATTGAATGGAAATACCTTTTACTATTTTGGAGAAGTTTGGGTTTGGCCCGAACATTTGTGCATGGATTAAATTACTGTATACTAACCCAGAAGCTTCAGTTTGCATCAATAACATTTGCTCAGACTACTTTAAACTAGAACGTGGCACAAGACAAGGATGCCCTTTGTCACCACTGCTGTTTGCAATTGCCATTGAACCACTGGCAATACATTGTCGAAATACTGATCAGATAAAGGGGATTAGCAGAGAAGGACTGGAACAGAAAATCTCATTATATGCAGATGACATGGTACTGTATATATCGGACCCAGAAAATTCTGTGCCTGCAGTCTTAGCAGCACTCACAGAATTTCAAAAGCTCTCTGGTCTCAGAATTAATCTGAATAAAAGTGTACTCTTTCCGTGAATTCGCAAGCATATAATATTAGATTAGACACCCTTCCTTTTATCATTGCAGAACAGTTTAAATACCTCGGGTAAACATCACAAGTAAACATAAAGCTCTTTATCAACAAAATTTCGTCGTCTGCATGGAAAAAATTAAACAAGACTTGCATAGATGGTCAACCCTTCATCTCACACTAGCTGGAAGAATTAACACTGTTAAGATGAATATTCTTCCTAAGCTCCTTTTTATTTCAAAACATACCAATATACATTAATAAATCGTTCTTTAAGCAATTAGATTCAACAATAACCTCATTTATTTGGAATTCTAAACATCCACGCATCAAAAGAGCGACCCTACAAAGACAAAAGGCAGAAGGCGGCATGGCTCTACCTAACTTCCAGTTTTATTACTGGGCGCAAATATACAGTCGATAAGAACCTGGACACAAATAGAAGAACATACACAGGCATGGACCGCAATAGAAGTAAAATCCTGCAGTACTTCTTTGTATTCCTTGCTTTGTGCTCCAATAAACACACGTTATCGGCAATACACTAATAACCCAATTGTGCTCCACTCACTTAGAATCTGGAACCAATGTAGAAAGCATTTTAAGACGGAGAAGCTTCTTTCTGTGGCACCCTGCAAAAGAACCACCTCTTTCAACCCTCACAAACATATGCAGTTTTAATATCTGGAAAAATTTGGAATTAACTTGCTTAGAGATCTTTATATAGACAACGTCTTTGCATCCTATGAACAATTACATTCCAAATTTAACATTCCAGCTACAAATTTCTTTCACTATCTTCAAATCAGGAACTTTGTTAAACAGAACCTTCCAGATTTTCCTCATCTTGCACCCTCATCCACGCTGGAAAAATTATTGCTCAATTTCAAGGAGTTAGACTCCATCTCTACAATATATAAAATCCTTTTACAATCCCTTCCTTTCAAAGATCCAAGAGGACACTGGGAAAATGACCTCTCAATTAATATATCAGAAAAGGAGTGGAAAGTAGCAATGCAGAGAATTCACTCAAGCTCCATATGCAAAGCATACAATTATACAACTCAAAATTATATATCGAGCACATCTGTCTCGACTAAAACTCTCAAAATGTTTCCAGGGCATGATCCAACCTGTGAACGCTGCAAAAGCCCCAGCCTCACTAGGTCACATGTTCTGGGCCTGCTCCAAATTAACATTATTCTGGACAAAAATTTTTAATTACCTCTCAGACAGTCTTGGACTCACAATCCCTCCTAACCCATTAACAGCTGTGTTTGGGGTTCTTCCAGAGGGTCTTAAAGTGGAGAAAGACAAACAAATTGTGATTGCATTCACTACACTGTTGGCACGCAGACTTATTCTGATAAACTGGAAGAACCCAAACTCTCCTCTTTAAGTCAGTGGGAAACTGATGTGTTATATTATTTAAAATTGGAAAAATCAAATACTCAGTTAGAGGATCTGTGCAGACTTTTTCAAAACATGGCAGGATCTAATCAGTAATATTTTGAAATGATTTATAAAGCACAGAGAATTTGTTGATTTAGGTATTTTTAAAAGCCTTAAATTTTACACCGTTTGGCTTGCTCTCTCTCTCAAGGGTGGGGATCGATCTGTTCTTAGCATAATTCTTTTTTTTTTTTTGTAAAACTTGATTGCTATGTATTGATTGTAATAAAATTAATAAAATAAAAAAAAAAAAAAAAAAAGATCATTCAGTCCTGCTTGGTACTGCACACGACCATGGCTGGAGTACTCTGTTGTCTTGGGATGCATGCTTCTGTTACCCCTGTCGGAAATATGGCAGACTATTAATGAGAGGGATGTAGTTTTTACCTTAACTGGTTTTAACAACTGGAAAGCAGCACTTGATCGATACAAGGGGCTACAGAGACATGTGTCCAGCCACAACCATGTGCATGCTTCAACCATCTGGACTGAGCATAAAAGCAGAGAGGCCAGGGGGGACTGTGGATTCAATGTTGGTTGGTAAAACACAACTTGAAAAAAAAACATTACTATGAGAGTACTACTACTGTAAGTATTGGCAGTGCTATAAGGTTTCTCTTTGTAAATGAGTTGGGGGTCCGTGGGACTGCAGAAACCTTGAGACATAATGCAGCGGGTAATGATGATGACATTGCTTCAGGTTATTTTTCTAAAACTGATGGAATATACGTTAGAGAAGGATGAGAAGCTAGCAAGCATTGCTAAGGGTGTCCCAAAAAATGCAAAATAGATATCTAAGGACATCCAAAATGAAATTATCCAAACACTGGCTGACATGGTGCTTGGAGAGGTCAGGAAAAAATATGAAAGTGCTGATTCTGCAGGGTTATGCCTCAAAAGTGATGGGACCAGGGATAGGTGCAATGTGGAAAATGTGTCTGTGATAATACGGTTTGTCAGAAATTCCATGCCAGAGGAGTATCTTAGTGGGTTGCTTGACTTGCAACAACTTGATGAAGAGTACATCACCTCTGAGATGCTGTTACACCTTTCTGATGCTGGCCACAGTGCTGACAGTATACTGAGCCAGTGTTATGATGGGGCTTCTGTGATGAGTGGGGTTAGAGGTGGTGTACAAGCTCTGCTCCAAAAGAGGCTTGACGGATATGTCCCATACATCCACTGCTACAACCACCAACTGCACTTAGTGGTTCTGCATGCCATGCAGAGTGAGCCGTGTGCAAAAAGATTTTTTAGCCTATCTAGTTCACTCTACAACTTTTTCACCACCACTATGTGCTCAATAAACACGATGCACCTTGTCTAAAAAGGCTGCTTGAGATCAGATGGACAAGCCACTATGAGGTGAGGTGACAAGGTGCACTGTGAACAATCAAGAACAAATCCTTAGTATCCTATCTGAGATGACAGAGGATGATGATGCTGCAGTAGACCTGTGCACCGAGGCATCAGGCCTGCTATACCAAATTAAGAGGAATCACTTCTTTGAGATTGTATTGAAATATATATATGCTAGTCCAAAAAATTAAAGGAACCCTTTTTAATGAGAGTATAGTATAAAGTCAATGAAACATCTGGGCTATTGATGTGGTCAGTTAAGTAGGAGAGGGGCTTGTTCATCAGTTTCAGCTGCTTTGTTGCACGGGGGCTATCAATGAGAGAGACGACCCCAAAACAGGAATGAATGGTTTAACATCTGGAGGGAGGCCACTGATATTTATCCCTCCTCATCTGTTTTGTCACTCATTTTGCATGTGTCTACGGTCAGCGTGACTATTGGTGGCATGAGGCCATACCTGGACCCTACAGAGCTGGCACAGGTAGTCCAACTTCTCCAGGATGGCACATCAATACCACATGGCATTGCCAGAAGGTTTGCTGTGTCTCCCAGCACAGTCTATTTGGCATGGAGGAGATTCCAGGAGACAGACAGGCAGTTAGTCTAGAAGAGCTGGACAGGACCCCTCGTAGAAGGTCCTTAACCCATCAGCAGGACCCACCGGTATCTGCACCTTTGGCCAAGGAGGACCAGGATGAGCACTGCCAGAGCCTACAAAATGACTTCCAGCAGGCCACTGGTGTGAATGGCTCTGACCAAAGAATCAGAAACAGCCTTCATGAGGATGGCCTGAGAGCTCTACGTCCTCTAGTGGGCACCGTGGAGGTCGATTGGCATTTGCCATAGAATATCAGAATTTGCAGGTCCACCAATGGCGCCCTGTGCTTTTCACAGATGAGAGCAGGTTCACCCTGAGCACATGTGACAGACGTGAAAGGTCTGGAGAAGCCATGGAGAACATTATGTTGTCTGTTACATCCTTCAGCATGACCGGTTTGGTGGTGGGTCACAGATGGTCTGGGAGGCATATCCTTGGAGGGACATACAGACCTCTACAGGCTAGACAATGGCACCTTGACTGCTATTAGGTATCAGAATGAAATCCTTTGACCCATTGTCAGACCCTATGCTGGTTCCTCCTGGTGCACGACAATGCCCGGCCTCATGTGGTGAGAGGATGAAGAAATTGATACCATTGACTAACCTACACGCTCACTCACCTGAACTCAATCCAATAGACATTATGTTTCGGTCCATCTGACACCACCAGGTTGCACCTCAGACTGTCCAGGAGCTCAGTGATACCATGGTCCACATCTGGGAGGAGATCCTCTCGGACACCATCTGTTATCTCTTTAGGATGTTGTCAAGCATGCATAAAAGCCCGTGGGAGCCATACAAACTACTGAGTACAATATGGAGTTGCTGCAAAGAAATTTTGGCAAAATGGACTTCTCTGCTGCATCATTTTTCTCCTTGATTTTCAGGTGTCTTTGAATTCATGCCTCTGTAGGTCGATCATTTTATTTCCATCCTTTTGTCACTAATAAACACCATATCAGAACAGATATCCAGCAGAATTTTTTTTTCCCAGAGATCTCATGTGTTTTCAAAGTGTTCCTTTAATTTTTTCGAGCAGCCTATTATATACACATACAGTAAATATTTATATAAATAAACACTGACACACACTTAATATCAAGACCTTAGAATAACAAGTTTCTGGCAGTGAGTTATGGTTTTAGAATAGTAAACCTTCACATATGCAAGCAACAGAAAAAATATTCTAAGTGCACAAGCAAACCTGCTTCTACTGTCCTAATAGCAAGGTAAGTCTGTGTTTTGGTGAGCGTTTCAAAACAAATCACACAATGGACGTGTACTAAATATACATCAGAACAGCAAGAAGAGTAAACATACATTCCATACGCTGTTTATGTTGACATTGACATGTATTTACATGGTGCTGCTACACAAAACATTTTTCTTGCACAAAATAAATTCAGTATTTCTTGTATTATAAATGTGACTCCTAAATAAAGATAAGTAAGACCCTTATTGTTGTAGACTGTTTGTAAGTAAACAGCACAGTCTTGATCAGGATGCTCAGTTTCCAAGCTGTGGGATTACCGGCGAGTCCATCAAAGTGCCGTTTGTAGACGGTGTTGATACAAGAGGAGGCTCTGCTCAAATCTATCAGTTCTAGTTGTGTTAATATGCGAGGTGATTGGTCAGCACAAATTAAAACACTCAGTATTGTCACTACCAAAAACAAAATTTTACTAATAAATATTCAGTATAAATTGTAGAACCATTTCAAGAAATACTTACAATTAACAATAATGATGGGTCAATTGAACTGAAAGAAAAATGAATCTTCTTTGTGAATTCTAACAAACAGATTTAAATCGGGAATAAACAGAAGTGCCCACTTCTATATATTATATATAAATAATGCGTAATGGGGATAGACATGTTTACTTGTAAAGTTCAAAAAAAGTATTAAAACTCTACAAGGCTGTTATAAAATTGAAGAAAAATCCAGATGGCATGAATTGGCGAAAACAGATACCAAGAATGTCATATATACAGAACTTAATCAACAAAGTGTCCTTTATTATTTACAGCAATAGTACACAAGTCTTTTATGCACAGTCAGTTTAACACTCAGAAATATAAAAGGCCAAAGACAAATAAAGCAAGTGACTCGTTTAATAGAGGAGGCGCTGAGATGGAATCCCAGGTTGAAAAGCCTCAGTGCTGCTGCCTGTCTTTGTACTCCAACAGTAGAAGCTCCAGCTTGTCAAACTCTTTGCTCACTTTAAAATAAAATAAAAAAAAAATACTTTTACCAATACTAAAAGTGTATTAATGCATATTTTAAATTTCACTTTAAACATATATTTACATTTCTATGTATTTAGTTTATATTATTGTCTAAATTCACTAAAGTATAATTGTTTTCTAATTAACAGAATGTTGGTGCTGAAAAGAAACAGAAAGGACCGTCTGCTCCCAACACCACATGACATCCCACTCACCGTCTGCTGGTCCATCAATGAACAGACCTTCTGCTTCTTACTCATGGAGACACTTTCTGTACTCGGAGATTTACTGAAGCCAAATGAGCCACCGGCATCAGCACATCCAGAATGACGTGAACTCTGTTGATCTTTTCAAAGGTGTCTACAGCTCTTGACAGAACTTCATCTTGTAGTTATAGAGGCCATCTGTCAGCTCCTCATCTTCTACTGTATAGAGGTCATTACCCGGTGAACTTCAGGATCGTCATCTTTAATGATCATTATTTGGATGACATCTTTGAGATACAACAGCCTGTTGGACAAGCAAATACAAGAGTTTGGTGCTATAAAGTCATCATAGCTCTCTGCTACTAGATTACAATAATAAAGTTTTACTTGTTATCTGAGCTAAGTTACCAGCAAGTGATCATCTGCTCCATGGCCCTTTATGATGAACTCCAACAGTTTTTCATGTTGAGTCCTCCTGGAGGCCCTGCTGATCTCTGCAGCCTCATAAACCTGAGCCCTTGTTCTCGAGTCAGCTGCCCCACTGCAGCCACATAGCCAGCCTGTTCTCCTACACGGTGGACACACAAATAAATACATTACAGTTACAGTTTATTTTTTTTTGTATAGCCCAAAATCACACAGGAAGTGCCGCAATGGGCTTTAACAGGCCCTGCCTTTGGAGAGCCCCAGCCTTGACTCTCTGAGAAGACAAGGAAAAACTCCCAATAAAAACCTTGTAGGGAAAAATGGAAGAAACCTCGAGAAAGGCAGTTCAAAGAGAGACCCCTTCCAGGTAGGTTGGGCGTGCAGTGGGTGTCAAAAGTAGGGGGTCAATACAATACAATACACAGAACAGAACAATTCCTTAATACAGCATAATAATAAAAATTTTAGAAGTACGGTTTAACAGTAGATGATATGACATAATGAGGTTTGGATATTTTTAGAGTCCTGAAGACCACATCCATCTAGCTGCCTCCCCATTTGGCCATGCCACGGCTGAAACGTTGCTCCGATGAAAGGACCCTCTTTCCCATGATTCCTGTGATCCTCCATCAGGGATGACTTTACCATAGGCAGGCAAACAACTTGGCAGGTGGGCTGTGGCACCAATGGCCACATTTGGGTACCGAGAAAAGAAACAGAATAGGTGAGGGTTAGTATTCAAATATAATTATCATGTTACTTATGTTATAGTGCTAATGACTAACAACAGAGATGCAGTCTGTACAGTTAATCAGCAGCTCTAGTCAGGATGTGCTAAACTGAAGTAGTGAGTCTTCAGCCGGGATTTAAAGGCTGAGACCGAAGGAGCATCTCTTATGGAAGCAGGAAGACCAAAGATTTAAGAACTGTGGTTATGTGTTCATATTTTCTTGTTCTTGTAATAATTCTTGCAGCCGCATTTTGGATTAACTGGAGGCTGTATAGAGAACAGTTTGAACAGCCAGTGAACACCGCATTGCAGTAGTCAATCCTACTAGAGATAAATGCATGAATTAATTTCTCACAATCCTGTTTATTTAGAAAGCGCCTTAATTTCCTAACATTTTGAAGATGGAAAAACATGTTTTGGACGACTTTGTAATATGTGCTTTAAATGACATGCTAGAATCAAAGATAACTTCTAGATTGCGGGCTGATTCAGTAAAATTAATTGGGATTCCAACTGAGTTAAATGACGACAAAATATTGTTGTGATCAGCGTCATTCCCTCCAACAATTAACATCTCTGTTTTATCTGTATTTAAAGACAAGTAGTTCTCATTCATCCATTCCTTTAATTCACTAACACAACTAATTAAAGACAACATCGGAGAAACTTCATTTGATTTAAATGAAAGGTATAACTGGGTGTCATCTGCATACGAGTGAAAATTAACATTATGTTTCCTAATGAGAGATCCCAGTGGAAGCATGTAAAGTGAAAACAGTAAAGGTCCCAGTACTGAGCCCTGCGGACACCATATTGAACTTCTGTGTATAATGATGGAGTACTGTCTGCACATTTCTGTACATACTGGAATCGATTTGATAAATAAGAACTGAACCAAGCGAGCACGGGGCCTGTAAGCCCAACATCGTTTTCTAGCCTGTGCAATAAAATAGAATGGTCAATGGTGTCAAATGCTACACTTAAGTCCAACAACATAATTACAGTGGAGTTTCCTTCATCAGAGGATATCAGAATGTCATTTACAACCCGTGTTAGTGCGTTTCTGTACTATGATCAGTGCGAAAGCCAGACTGGAATTTCTCAAATAAATTGTAATGCGTAGGTGTGACTGAAGCTGGCTGGCGACTACTTTTCTAGTATTTTAGAGAGAAAGGTAAATTTGAAATAGGCCTATAATTATTTAGTATGTGTGGGTCTAGGTCTGACTTTTTAAGTAAAGGTTTAATGACTGACACTTTTAGTGCATCAGGCACGGTGCCATGCAGTAATGAACTATTGATAACGGTTAGAATAGGCGCTGCAAGAACATCCATTGCACTTTTTACTAGTTTTGTTGGCACTGGATCTGGGGAACAAGTAGTGGGCTTCATTTTAGTAATTAAAGTTAAGACTTCCTGGTGAGTTACAGGATTAAAATTACTAAAGTACTGAATGCAATGTGCGACAGGGTCTGCTAAGCTAGTATTTGGTTTGTACTGTGATGCTGAGATCTGGGATCTTATATTTTTAATTTTCTCATTGAAGAAGTTGATAAAGTCTGTACTGCTAATATCTGATGGTATTTTACACTTGATTGCACATTAGACTGTCACATGAAGTGTTTGCCTTGTGCATGCTATCTGGTTTTGGTCTGAACACTCCCGTTTTCTCATAAAAGTGGACACTTTGGAATTCAAACTGTTAAAATTACTACCTCAATAGTTTTTTAGAATACATCAATTATTTCTGAGTATTATGAATACCCCAATCTGGACACTACCTAAAGTAATATGCAAGTCACAGACATGTCATCCTAAGATAAAATAATATATAAAATACTCTCCATTATTACTGGCACCCTTGTAAAAATTAGCAACAAAGGGTTACAAAAAAAAATCCAAGTTTGCTGAAGAAATGTCACATTGCACTGAAAAATGAGAAACATCTGACTTTTAATTGAAACAATTTTATTCAGAGAAGCAAAGCCCTCACCAAAATTACATATTTTTAAATTTTTATAAGAGGTGTCATTAATAGTGGAGGGCACGTTCGATGAATGCCACAATTAAAGGTATGCCACACATGAAGAAAAATATATTATCAGCGTCTATAAAAGACTGGCAGTAAAATTAAAGGGGGTGGCGCTGCTGCCTCGCAGTTAGGAGACCCGGGTTTGCTTCCGGTCCTCCCTGCATGGAATTTGCATGTTCTCCCCTTGTCTGCATGGGTTTCCTCCCACAGTCCAAAGACATGCAGGTTAGGTGCATTGGCGATTCTAAATTGTCCCTAGTTTGTGGGTGCGCGCGCCCTGCCTGGGGTTTGTTTCCTGCCTTGCGCCCTGTGTTGGGTGGGATTAGCTCCAGCAGACCCCCGTGACCCTGTAGTTAGGATATAGCGGGTTGTATAATGGATGGATGGATGATAAATCAAAGGGTTCCTCTATAGTCAGATAAACAGTAGGCTACTAGCATACGCCGCATAATTATGTAGTGATGGGTGAACACTTCCTGAAAGACACAGATGTCCAAACGGGCTGGGTCTGAGGATATGACTGTAAGTGAATGAAAAGATGGAACTTTGTAGAAAGCAACATACAAATTGTCCGTGACTGAAAACTGGAGGACCGCCGCCGCACCCCCCACCTCCCAGAGCGAGGGACGGGGCTGGATGGCGTCCCTCCAAGAAGTTGGATGTCGACCGCTCGGGGGTCGCTGTACTATTTAGCAGGAGGGAGTCTCGCTCGT
This sequence comes from Polypterus senegalus, assembly GCF_016835505.1. Lineage (NCBI taxonomy): Eukaryota > Metazoa > Chordata > Cladistia > Polypteriformes > Polypteridae > Polypterus > Polypterus senegalus. The sequence continues at coordinate 13,193 of NW_024383419.1, forward strand.
TATCGGTATTAACCAGACAAATCGCTCCACCAAGTAAGAACGGCCATGCACCACCATCCACAGAATCGAGATAAAGCTATCAATCGGTCAATCCTCTCTGTATCCGGGCCGGGTGAGGTTTCCCGTGTTGAGTCAAATTAAGCCGCAGGCTCCACTCCTGGTGGTGCCCTTCCGTCAGTTCCTTTAAGTTTCAGCTTTGCAACCATACTCCCACCCCGGAATCCAAAGACTTTGGTTTCACGGTTGGCTGCCCGGCCGGTCATGGAAATAATGCCGCCGGATCGCCAGTCGGCATCGTTTATGGTCGGAACCACGACGGGATCTGATCGTCTTCGAACCTCCGACTTTCGTTCTTGATTAATGAAAACTTAGTGATGGGCCTCTCGATACTCAGGTTTCGACACTGTGTCGAGCTATCGAAGCACCGCTTCGAGGCTTGCTTTAAATGCGCCCGTCACGTGATTTTGAGCACGCTAGCGTAATGACGTCATTGATATCCGTGCAGTCAGCAGTCGATTTGGTCAGTAACTAGTCTGCTGAAGTGCTTTGGCTCAAAGCGTAAAATCGGTTGTCTGTGCTATATTGATAAAATACGCTAACCCGAGTTCAAATTCTAGTTGGTGCTCGCATATGTTGAAATAAGGATTTTGTATAAAACAGTTAAGTAGTACTTGTTTGAAAGTTAACAAATATATTTTGGAGACATTATGAACGATTTACATGGAGCACCTTTTTCCTCGGTGTGGAATTGTGTCCACCAAGAATCTGTAACAAATCGATGAGCATATTTTGCGTAAGGTAGCACGTATTATAACAATCCAGAATCTATTCTACCCCATGTCGATCATATCACAGAGGCTAAGAAATGCTTCACTAAAGCCGACGTGGTCATTACACCAGTATATGCGCAAGACACTCCTCATTAAACGTTTTTACTATTCAGTGATTTGTATTAATGATTTCCAAAAGCAATGTGAGTAAAGCGTGTTCTGCATAACTAATCCCAACTGTCTTTAAAACAGAATCAGCGCCATCAACAGTGACTTCTGCAATTTTAGGAAAGCCTCGGATTTCTGCGTTAATGAGACAAAAAAGTTGTAAAGAAACTTTGCAAATTCATCCAAAGGTGAACGTAAAGATCACTCAAGTACTGAGAAGAAGGAGCAGCTGGATAAGCACATCTGGAGCCAAACTTTAAAAAAAGCACCTGACTTTGTCATGAACATTCCTTTAGTTGTGAATTCATCTTATCAAAGGCTGCGCTGGGGGGGTAAATAAGTAATCTTCCGAAGTGCAGCACAACAGAGTAAATAATTGATGTAAATAGAATTACTGAAAGACTAAGTGTTTGTCGTTTCTGTATTCTTAAACCATCTTCCAGTTACACAATCACCCGCAGTCACTGTCACATTCAATGTTCTCTGCTCCTTAACCTGTCTTGTTACCCAAAGCATCAACACTCAGTTTCATTCAAGGCTTTACCGTCCTTCCTTTCATAGACATAAAATAAAACACATTTCCTCTACATGTCCAATAATAATGGTAAACTTGCAGGAACGAGAAAAAGCACAAGATGGGAATATTTATGACAAGAGCCTGGACATCAGGATGAGAATGTGCCTTGTCACCCATTACGTGAGCTCGTCTGCCATCCCTCGGTTACACTGGCACACGTTACACTCGGGAGCAAATGTAATGGAGAATATCAATCAACATTTATTTATATAGCACATATTCATACAAAAAAATGTAGCTCAAAGTGCTTTACAAAATGAATAGAAAAATAGAAGACACAATAAAAAATAAACATAGGTCAACATTAATTAACATACATTAATTAGTAAGGTCCGATGGCCATGGTGGATAGGAAAAACACAAAACAAAAAAACTCCAAAGGCTGGAGTGTTGGGTGGGATTAGCTCCAGCAGACCTCCGTGACCCTGTAGTTAGGATATAGCGGGTTGTATAATGGATGGATGGAAAAATCAAAGGGTTCCTCTATAGTCAGATAAACAGTAGGCTACTAGCATACGCCGCATAATTATGTAGTGATGGGTGAACACTTCCTGAAAGGCACAGATGTCCAAACGGGCTGGGTCTGAGGATAT
>NW_024383420.1:0-53897 GCF_016835505.1 Polypterus senegalus
TAATAAAAGGGCAAAGCCCTCACTGACTGATTGACTCATTCACTCACTCACCTGACTGACTAAATCATCACTTATTCTCCAACTTCCCGTGTATGTAGAAGGCTGAAATTTGGCAGGCTCATTCCTTACAGCTTACTTACAAAAGTTAAGCATGTTTCATTTCGAACTTCTCACCAAATTCGGAAGCGTCCGCCATGTTGAACTTTCTTATTTATTGCCCCATCTTCATGTGAAATTTGGTAGGCAGCTTCCCTGCGCTAACCGAAACCGATGTACATACTTATTTCCGTGGTATGACGCCACTGTTGGCCGCCATATTGAGCTTTCCAACGTCACTAATTCTCCAACTTCCTGTGTAGCGTAGAAGGCTGACCCCATCTTCACGAAATTCACGAAATGGCTTCGCCTCGCTAACCAAAGCCGATGTATGTACTTATTTCGGTGGTATGACGCCACTGTCAGCTGCCATATTGAACTTTCCAACGCGTCACTAATTCTCCAAATTCTCGTGTAGGTAGAAGGCTGACACCATCTTCATGAAATTTGGTGAGGCGGCTTTCCTGCGCTAACCGAAACCGATGCTCGTGCCTTAATTCAGTGGTATGACGTCACTGTCGGCCGCCATATTGAACTTTCCAACGTCACTAATTCCCTAACTTCCCGTGTAGGTAGAAGGCTGAAATTTGGCAGGCTCATTCCTTACAGCTTTCTTACAAAAGTTAAGCAGGTTTCATTTTGAAATTCTACACGTAACGGTCATAACCGTCAACAAGCGTCCGCCATGTTGAACTTTCTTATTTATGGCCCCATCTTCATGAAATTTGGTAGGCGGCTTCCCTGCTAAATGAAACCAATGTATGCGTACTTATTTTGGTGGTATGGACGCCACTGTCGCCGCCATATTGAACTTTCCAACGGTCTTTGTTAGTTAAGAGCCCATCTTCAAGAAATTTTGTGCGCGGTTCCCAACACTAACTGAATCCTACTTACGTACATATATACAGTGGAACCTCGGTTCACGAACGTCTCGGTTCATGTACAACTCGGTTCACGATCAAAAAGTTTACCAAACTTTTGCCTCGGTTCACAACCATACACTCAGTATACGAACAAGCCTGTTTCCCTTTCGGTTTGTACATGTTCAGTCTCTCCTGTGTAGGTAAGCAAGTGAGCAAGAGAGAGAGAGAGAGAGAATAGAACTAGCCAAGTGCCTGCTGGGGAGGAGGAGGGAGGTTGCTGCAGTGTTTGCCTGCCTATCTGCCTGACTGTGCGGGGGGGTGGTGGAGTTGGGGGGAGGGGGTGGTTCGCATGCACCTACTGCCTGCCTTCTGCATAGGTGGAGGGGGGGTATAGCTGAGACTCTCTCTCTGAGAAGCAGGCAGTACGTGCACGTGAACCATCCCCCCAACTCCAACCCGGCACAGGCAGGCTGAGAGAGAAAGAGAGAGAGAGAGAAAGTAAGCAAGCCGCGTGCCAGCCTGGCTTTTTCATTTAACCTGTTCATTGTTCTCAGTCAGACGTGCACTCTCTTTGTGCTCTACAGTATTGTGTGTGCTTTTGCAGTTAACTATGGCTTCTAAGCAAGTGAAGAGTGGTAAGAAGAAAGTTTTGAAGAAAATTGAAATCGAAGTAAAGAAAGAAATTATAAGAGGTGGAAAAACTGTTTACCAGTTTACTCATTTACCAATTTGAGAACCCTAAATAAACAAAGCTAGACTGCCAGTAATGTAATGTGGAGGGCAAACACGAAGGGTTGGGTCACAAGAACTTTATTTTTGGAATGGCTGCATGAGGCTTTCGCTCCAACCAGCTAAACAGCTAAAAACACCAGAAACCCAAGAAATCACAAGAGAGAAAACCACTGAAGGAAAACACTTCATGCCAGAACTCCACTCATGCAAGGTTAGTTTTCTTGGTGGTTTTTGTATTTTTTGGATTTTTCAAAAGTTAATTTTTCAGTTTGTAGTGTGAATTGTTGCAATGTTACTTTTCTCTTTTTTCAAATATTTGCTTTTTTCCCTGTGCTTAAAACTCATTAAAGTGTTTACAGATGGAGTTGTTCATAGCGCGATTAGTTGCAATGTTACTTTTCTCTTTTTTCAAATGTTCCTTTTTTCTGCTGTGCTTAAAACTCATTTTAAAAAAAGTGTTTACAGCTGATCGAATGTAAGGCCAAAATAGCGTGATCTTTTTACTTTTTTGGTTACTTGTGGTTGGTTTTTAAATAGAGGAGTTTGCTTAGTGCCCGTCTCTCTGCCACAGATGTTAAACTGTCCAACTTTAATCCTACAATAGAGCCTGCCTTCTTAACAAGTTTGTCCAGGCGTGAGGCGTCTTTCATCTTTATGCTGCCACCCCAGCACACCACTGCGTAGAAGAGGGCACTCGCCACAACGTCTGGTAGAACATCTGCAGCATCTTACTGCAGATGTTGAAGGATGCCAACCTTCTCAGAAAGTATAGTCTGGTTTCTTACATAGAGCATCAGTATTAGCAGTCCAGTCCAATTTGTCATCCAGCTGCACTCCCAGATATTTAAAGGTCTGCACCCTCTGCACACAGTCACCTCTGATGATCACAGGGTCCATGAGGGGCCTAGGCCTCCTAAAATCCATCACCAGCTCCTTGGTCTTGCTGGTGTTAAGGTGTAAGTGGTTTGAGTCGCACCATTTAACAAAGTCTTTGATTAACTTTCTGTACTCCTCCTGCCCACCTCCTGATGCAGCCCACAATAGCAGTGTCATCAGCGAACTTTTGCACATGGCAGGACTCCGAGTCATATTGGAAGTCTGATGTATATAGATTGAACAGGACCGGAGAAAGTACAGTCCCCTGTGGCTCCCCTGTATTGCTGCACACAATGTCAGACCTGCAGTTCCCAAGACGTACATATTGAGGTCTGTCTGTAAGATAGTCCACAATCCATGCCACAAGCTGTGAATCTACTCCCATCTCAGTCAGCTTATCCCTAAGGAGCAGAGGTTGGATGGTGTTGAAGGCGCTAGAGAAGTCCAAAAACATAATTCTTACAGCACCACTGCCTCTGTCCAGGTGGGAGAGGAATCGATGAAGCATATAGATGATGGCATCCTCCGCTCCCACCTTCTCCTGGTATCACGAACTGCAGAGGGTCGAGGCGTGGCAGACCTGTGGCCTCAGGTGGTGAAGCAGCAGCCGCTCCATGGTCTTCATCAGATGTGACGGCCAGAGCAACAGGCCGGAAGTCATTCAGCTCACTAGGATGTGATACCTTTGGGACAGGAGTGATACAAGATGTTTTCCAAAGCCTTGGGACTCTCCCCTGTTCCAGGCTCAGGTTGAAGATGCGCTGTAGAGGACTCCCCAGTTGCAACGCACAGGCCTTCAGCAATCGGTGGAGATACACCATCTGGACCCGCTGCTTTGCTGGCACAAAGTCTTTTCAGCTCTCTGCTTACCTGGGCTGCTGTAATTGTGGGTAGGGATGTCTCACCTATGCTGGTATCAGCAGAAGGATGGTTGGAGGATGCAGTACTCCGAGGTGAGAGTGGGTTACTGTGATCAAACCTATTAAAGAAGTTGTTCATTTGATTTGCTCTCTCCACGTCTGTCTCGATGGCAGCACCCGCTGAGCTGCAGCCAGTGATAATCTTCATCCCATCCCACACTTCCTTCATGCTGTTGTTCTGCAACTTCTGCTCCAGCTTTCTTCTGTACTGCTCTTTTCGACGCCCTGAGCTGGACTCGGGTTCCTTCTGCACGCACTTCAGCTCATGCTTATCACCACCTTTAAAAGCCCTTTTCTTCTGGTTCAAAAGGCCCTTGATGTCACTTGTAACCAATGGCTTGTTGTTAGCATAGCAGCATACTGTTCTTACTGGAACTACAATGTCCATACAGAAGTTGATGTAATCAGTTGTGCATTCAATGTTCTCACTATGTGACCCAAGCAATATATCCCAGTCTGTAGTTCCAAAGCAGTCTCTCAGAGTCTGCTCTGCCTCAGGGGACCACTTCCTGAATGAGCGTGTAGTTGTAGGTAGCGCCCTCACTCTTGGTTTGTATTGAGGCTGAAGCAGAACCAGGTTATGATCTGCTTTCCCAAGCGCAGGCAGTGGGGTGGGACTGTATGTGTCTTTAACTTTTGCATATAGTAGGTCAATAGCCCTGTTTCCCCGAGTGTTACAATCCACATACTGGGAGAAGGCAGGTAATGTTTTGTCCAGCGTTACATGGTTAAAGTCTCCAGCGATTAGCACAAGAACCTAAGGGTGCTGCGTTTGTAACTTAGCAACTGCGGAATGGATGATGTCACTCGCCATCTCCGCGTTAGCCGAGGGGATGTAAACAATAACAGCAATCACCTGTCCAAACTCTCTGGGCAAGTAATAGGGGCGCAGACTTACGGCCAACAGTTCGATGTCCTTGCAGCAAGTGGAGATTTTAACGTTTACATGTCCTGAGTTGCACCACTTTGTATTGACATAGAGAACGAGTCCTCCTCCTTTCTTTTTTCCACAGATACTTGCGTCTCTGTCTGCTCTAACTGTGCTAAACCCGGGTAGCTCCACGTTAGCATCTGGGATGATAGACGTTAGCCACGTTTCACTAAAACACAGCAAGCTGCATTCTCTGTAGGTTCTGACATTTTTCACCAGCACAGCCAGTTCCGTCGATCTTATTTGGTAGTGAGTTTACATTTCCCAGGATCACAGAAGGCACCGGCGGTTTATAACGCCATTTTCTCTCAAGTTGTCTTGATTTAATCTTATCTTTTATCTTTGCGCCGGCTCGGCTGCCCCGATATCGTCTTCTTACCTCGTCAGGTAATTAAGGAACCACACCGCCATAAGCATTTCTTCTCAGTGTTTTAAGCTGACTACTTGAATAGGTGATTCTCGGAGTGTAAAAATCCATGTCAAATAGTAAAATAGTAAAAAGTGTCCAGGGAGCAATTCCACATAAAAGAAAGTGGTAGAAGTGATCAGTGAAATAGAGAAAATAGAGATAAAAGGTAAAAGATAAAGTCATATATGGAGCTGCTGGAAAGGCTGCCCTTCGGATCTGGCGCGGAAATAAGATCTTGGGAAAAATACACTTGGATTTGTTCTAATGTTACTTTTTTCAGCTGTGCTTAAAACTCATTTTAAAAAGTGTTTACATCGATGGGCTTTAAGGTTAATAGATCTCCTGCAATCTTACTTTTTGGTTGCTTGTGGTTGGTTTTAAATACACTTGGTTTATGCTAATGTTCCTTTTTTCAGCTGTGCTTAAAACTCATTTTAAAAAAAGTGCTGCATATGCTGCTGACAGGGGGGAGGGGAGGGGAGGGGGTGGGTTTTGTGTGTGTGTGTGTGTGCTACAGAGAGAGAGAGAGCGCGAGCAAGCCTGCTCATGTAGCTGAGCAGGGAGTCTGGGTGTTTTGTGTCAGTGTTATTCAATGTTTTTACATTAGTTTACTATTACACTGTGCATTCTATGGTGTAATTAACTATATTTGTGCTTAATCTTTACATATACTGTATTTACTTATGTACATACAGTTTGTACGGTCTGGAACGGATTAATTGTATTTACATACAATCCTATGGGGAAACTGCTTCAGTTCACGACCAACTCGGTTTACCACCAAAGTTCTGGAACAAATTATGGTCGTAAACCGAGGTTCCACTGTACGTCCATAGCCTGCAGCTCCCATGTTGTTGGCTGCCTGCCCATATAAGGCCGTCCGTCACTCCGGTCTCTACATTCCCTTACTTGCTTTGTCATGGTATTCACATCTCCCTGCTGATAACTTCAGCCTTTTTATTTAATCCACAGCTTCTCCTCTGTTTTATTGTTCGTTTATTACGATTATAGTTATTGTGTAAGTATTTTAGACTTACTTTATATTGTTCAGGTACCCATTTCCTTTATCGTTCCAACCCTACCTCCATTAACATGTCTATCGAGGTGATCACCATCGATCAAAGAATTGTCACTTACCGAGTGGTTTCCATGCCCGGAGATGGCACCTGCCTTTTCCATTCTCTTTGTTACATATTGCACGGCCATATCAGGCTCAATCTTGATATCTGGAGGAACATTGTGTCTTATGTATTGAATGACTGGGACAGGTTGAAGATGTGGACTGATGACGGTACAGGAGATAATTATACTACAAAGGAGCACTATAAGACTGAAATGCTTAAGCCCTTCACCTATGGTTCTGCATGTGAGTTGATGGCTGCCACTGAATTGTTCGGTTGTCGCTTTCAAGTGTACCAAAATGGCCAAATATTTTACACCTTTCGACAACCGCCAATGCCTCTTAAACATCTTAGATTCACAGGTGACGATTTCAGTAGTGGACACTTTGATGTTTATGAATTTTTAAACTCTCAAAAACTGGATGTGAAGTTATCGATTAAACTGGTTGTATGCTTACAACGCTTGACAGATGCCGAATGTCACTTCAACACAAGTCCTGCAAATACTGTCCATGAAACTCAAACCGATTATGACAGCAGCAATCCAAGCTGTGAGATTTGAGACAAGATTACTTTCCACATGGCCAACTGTACGTTGCATGCTCAAGAGTAAGCTCAGCGCACAGCTTGGTCATATTACAACCGGAGGGCCGAACTGACAATGTAGTATACAAAGAGATCCTTAACAAATAATTTTTGGTATATTTTCCCTCAGTTTAAAAAGGTTTCATTTTCTTCTTATTAAAAATTTTCCTCCTCTCCCCAGGCGCATTAAGTGCCGGCTGTCCTCCTGGCTGCTCTCCGGGCGCCGTCATAAATCTTCCCCCCAGCACTTCCTGGTGTGGTGGAAGTGCTGGGGTAACGGGGCCCCAAGGCATTGGGGCGCCTCCTGGTGGTGACCACGGGCCCCTACAGGGTAGGGCTTCCATGCCCTGTACCCGTGGCCCCCAAAGCAACCCGGAAGGCAACCCCCACGTGATCCAGGGTGGGTGCAGACCCACATCCGTCCTTCCCGTGCGTCCGGCGGTCATGGCCCCTGGCATCCCTGACAATATATATATAGCAAAATACCTGCGCTTCACAGCGGGAAGTAGTGTGTTAAAGAAGTAATGAAAAAGAAAAGGAAACATTTTAATAATAACGTAACATGATTGACATTGTCATTGTCATGAGTGTTGCTGTCATATATATATATATATATATATATACATATATATATATACACACACACACATAAACATATATATACAATATACACACATATATAAAGTATATATACATATACATCCACATATATATACATATATATATATATATATGAGCACAAAACCACGCTTTTATCAAGGCTTCCGTCGGGTGTCTTTTGAAATGAAATTTTCCTCCAATCAGTCCTAGCAACGTGCTTTCTTCCGACTGTTATATTTTTGTAGCTCTGATGTGTGCATCAATGTAATCGGTGTACCAGGAAATCATACATTGACAGAAGTTCCCCTTTGCTTGGAATGCAAAGTGTGATTAAATGTGTTATTTTTTAACGCGTTTTAGAGAACATGCATCAAAGCTTCTCAGCTGTGCTTGTGCTAAGAAAAGGAATCATTTTAAAAATAACAGCACGATTGTCAATGTAACGTTTTGTAAGAAGTGCCTGGAGGATTCAAAGTTTGGAGAAACTCTAGAGACAGCATGTGTATTAACTTGTGGATTTTTCAGTGAGTATTTGGTGGCAGCATGACAAAATTGCTTCCGCAAGACTGCGTTAAGCTGCGGAGCTCAGCTCAGAGTAAATGAGGTAAATGGGAGGGGAGATGATGACGTGACTCCCCCACCCGCCTTAACTGTCAATCCCCCACAAACACAGTCTCTCGGAATTTGCATAAGCACAACCCTTCACCAGCAATTTTAACTTAGTTACAAAGTGATCAAAATTCTCATTTATATCCTGCGTCCTCTCATCAAACTTTTATCCCGCATTAGCCATGGGCATGACAAACGCCAGCGGCAGCCTATCTATGAACTTAATTTAAACTTTAGATTTACACCGTGCTTTGTTTTTCGAAGTAGCTGCACTCATGAATATGGTTGTATATGTCACTCGCTCGCTTCTTATTGTTTCGCTGCCTTCTCATTTATATAATGCATGTTTTCTTCAGCACTTTTTGGAACTCTTCCTTGTTTTCTATGTACTGCGTTGACAGTCAGTTCACGTGATTACGGCCATCGAGTTCAACTCCATTACAGTATATAGAGAAAAATTGGTTCCAGTTATGACCATTACGCGTAGAATTTCGAAATGAAACCTGCCAAAATTTTGTAAGTAAGCTGTAAGGAATGAGTCTGCCAAATTTCAGCCTTCCACCTACACGGGAAGTTGGAGAATTAGTGATGAGTGAGTGAGTGAGTGAGTGAGTCAGTGAGTTATTGAGTGATTCAGTGAGGGCTTTGCCTTTTATTATTATAGATCAAAGACAAATAGTCATAATGTTTCCCATTATAAACTTAGTGCTTCTTCTAGCATCACTGAAGTAACTGCAATTTCTAGGCGCAGCCAGGGTGTTGAAGGGGTCCGGTTTGGTGGACTCAGGATTGGGTCACTGCTTTTTGCAGATGATGTTGTCCTGTTTGCTTCATCAGGCCGTGATCTTCAGCTCTCTCTGGATCAGTTCGCAGCTGAGTGTGAAGCGGCTGGGATGAGAATCAGCACCTCCAAATCGAGCATGGTCCTCAGCCGGGAAAAGGGTGGAGTGCCCTCTCAGGGTTGGGGGAGAGATCCTGCCCCAAGTGGAGGAGTTCAAGTATCTCGGGGTCTTGTTCAGGAGTGAGGGAAGAATGGAGCGTGAGATCAACAGGCGGATCGGTGCGGCATCCGCAGTGATGCGGGCTCTGCATCGGTCTGTCGTGGTGAAAAAGTAGCTGAGCCGTAAGGCAAAGCTCTCAATTTACCAGTCGATCTACGCTCCAACCCTCACCTATGGTCATGAGCTATGGGTAGTGACCGAAAGAACAAGATCTCGAATACAAGCGGCTGAAATGAGTTTCCTCCGCAGGGTGTCTGGGCTTTCCCTTAAAGATAGGGTGAGAAGCTCAGTCATCCGGGAGGGGCTCAGAGTAGAGCCGCTGCTCCTCATCGCATCGAAGAGTCAGATGAGGTGGCTCGGGCATCTGATCAGGAAGCCTCCTAGAGCGCCTCCCTGGTGTGGTGTTCCGGCACGCCCAACCGGGAGGAGGCCCGGGAAGACCCAGGACACGCTGGAGGGACTATGTCTCCCGGCTGGCCTGGGAACGCCTTTGGGATTCTCCGGAAGAGCTGGAAGAAGTGGCCGGGGAGAGGGAAGTCTGGGCCTTTCTGCTTAAGATGCTGCCCCCGCGACCCGACCTCGGATAAGCGGAAGAGGATGGATGGATGGATGGATGAAGTAACTGCTCACATTGGACTGAGCGAGTAAACGCCCTTCTAAATGAAGGCCAAGAACCAAACAAAAAATTAGAAGGTACAGAAATAATGGACAGCCAGGACAGGGTCACTTATTGTGCTTATTGTTTTGGTTCTGTTTGGTTTTGTTTCATTTCCTTAGGTAAATATTATTTTCTCTGTTTTTGGGTTTAGACTTTGTCTTCTCATTAATGGCTCAATAGAATAAAGACTTGGCACTACATCTGAAATAAAAAAAAAATGTCTTGCTATTCTGTTTCATAGCAGTGCGTTTTGCAGGTTTCAGGTCTTTTCTTTTAGAAGAAACGTCAGCCTCCCTTCTCCAACATCCAGCACAGGGCACTGATGAAAGATGAATTACATTTTGTTGATGCTGGCTTACAATGCCTATGGTATAGTGAATAAAATGTATAAAAAGACCTCGTGCTTGTCTCAGATGCCGACTGTTAATCGTTAACCAGTAGGAGTCAAAGCCCAAAAAGACCAACAGCCTGTTTTATATCTTCTGACAAACTGGAGTACTAGTACAACTCTTAAAGGCCTTAAAACATTTGAAATACATTGTGTGCTGTGTTAATAATAGTGTATGGTAAGAAACATTGAACACTTGTAGAATCTGTGATCGAAAGCAGTAATGTTAATAATGTATAACAAATTAAATATACTGTACATTTTTTTTACTTTCCTTACATTTGTTGTAAATGTGGAGGAAAAGGCTATAAGCTTTATAATGACCATTTAAAAAATTTTCTTTATTTTTTTTTTGATTTTAATAAAACATATTGCAGCAACACGGAATCCTTCAGCATCTTACTGAGGCAGAGAAGTGGTGTGCTGAGAACATTTCAGGGGGCACATCTCATTTCCTGCATTACTGTCAATGGACAAAGACGACATTGAGGAAGCCCTTCAGAAATTTGATTTGCTATCTGAATTTCCAGAAGAAGACGAGAGGGAATATGTCTTTAGACCCTTCATCATCCTTTATTTCACATATGGAAGACATGCATCTGTTTTAGATAATGTGAGAGGAAAAAGGAAAATGACTGTGTTTTGTCAGAAAATGTAACAAACATACATTGTTCAGTTACAAAATACAACTCTTGTTCTATATTTTATATATTCTTTAACTTTTTGTAATAAATGTTGCAAACCAACTTCATCTTTACAGTCCATTGTCTCAGATCTGCACTTCTTAGTGTTATGTATTAAAATGATATGTTTTATAAAGCAGGGCAAAGCAATTTTTATTTTTAAAGCACATTTACATCAGCAGCCAGAACTGAACCAAAGTGCTATGCAAGAAAGGGTAAAGAAGACGTTCAAATATACCGTATATACACAGCACAAAACTGCAAGAATAACCAACCATTACATAAAAGATAAACTTTAAATACACATACATATATATATATCTAATCATGAATGTACGTGAGCCAACATATACAAACAATGCCAACCTCTTGTAGGGTAATATGGCAGCAAGAAGAAATAAGACTTTAATGATGACTTAAAAATGGCCTGTGCTGGAGCAGACCTAACATAATAAGGTGAGCCATTCCAGAGAAAAGCAGCAGCCACTGCAGACACCGATTTCTCCTTTGCTTCAGTCTCGACCTCGGCACAACTAAGAGCATCAGGCTAGTAGACTACAGGGCTCTTGTTGGCACATACAAGTAAAGAGGTTCCAAGAGGCAAACATTTGAAAACAAGAAATAGAATTTTAAAATCAATTCTGAAATGAACCAGAAGCCAATGAAGCAAGGTCAGTATTGGTGAAGTTTGGCCACACTTACAAGAGCCATTCAATAAGTGAACAGCAAAGTTGTGGAATAGCTGTAGGTGTCGTAACAGGGCCTGACCATCACCTACATACAAAGAACTGCAATAGTCCAAATGAGATGTTGTAAAAGCTTGGATGGCCTTTTCAAGATCACAGAAAGAAAGAAAAGCCTTTACCTTAAAGGCTCAGCTGGAAAAAGCTTCATTTAACCTTACAATTTATCTGTTTGTCGAGTTTGAATGAGCTGTCACAGATCACACCTGGACTAACTGAAGCTTTATGATACATACTGTATATGGCAAGGGGTCCAAGAGCAACATCAGAGACACTCAGACTTTTTTTAACTTTTGGAAACCATGATCACAGTTTTATTATCATTTAGCTTAAGAAGATGCATTGCCATCCAAGTTTTTATATCATTCAAGCACGCATGGAGGGTCTGTATTTTCTCGCTTTGATTTTAGTAGCAAATATATTTTATTGTCATCAGTATAGAGAAGCCATACTTATTAACAATGGAGCCTAAAGGTAACATGCCTATCAAAATGAGAACTGGTCCAAGGATGGAACAGCACAAGTAAGAGGAGCTACAGAGGATGAGAACTCACCCAAATGAATAGAAACATTCCTATTTCTTAGATAAGATTTAAACCATTTCAGGGCATTACCTTGGATGTCTACATACTGTTCAAGGCAGGATATAAGAATCGTAAGGTCCACAACAACATCAAAAGCTGAGGTAAGATCTAGCAGTACAAGAATGGCAGAATCTCCAGCATTAGTAATTGGGAAGAGGTCACTGTTAACCTTTAACAAGGATGTTTCAGTGCTACAAGAAAATCAGTATCTGGATTGGAATTTTTCCAGAATACTATTTTCATCTAGAAATGTTTGAGTTAAGACAACTTTTTCTAAGACTTTAGATAAAAAAGGCAGTTTAGAAATTGGCCTGAAACTTGACACATTAGAGGGTCCTTATTTTGTTTTATTATAAATACGCTTTCTGCACCACAGCGTGTTTCAAGGCAGCAAGAACACAACCAGAAATCAAGCTAGCATTTATTAAGGTAACAATACTTGATCTGACAGAATCAAAAAAACCCTTAGCTAATCAAGAGGGGACACAGCTCAGGGGACAATTTGTAGGATTCTGGCATTGCATCAAATCAGACAACAGAGGCGATTACACACGCAGCTCATAGTGGTCAAAGACAGCTGAACACACTATGGGAAGAGATGAATCCTTAGGAAGCAGTGAAACCGATGACCTAATAACAGTAATCTTATTTACAAAAAAGTACATCACCGTTTGAAGAGTAAGTTGGGGTATGCGACAAATGACAAATTCCTAATGCAGTACAAGAAATGGTATATGGTGATTAAAGGATTTTAAAGGATCCTGTTTTTAGTATTATAATTAACCCTCATCTTTTCTTGAGGTCACATCTAATAGCCTTAAATGTTTTCTTTGTTCTGACTTAATTAAAACGGAGTAGACAGAAAATAAAGGTTTATCCCTGTACTTTGCCATGAATAAGACAAGCACATTTGAAAAAAGAAAAGGTGAAATCCTTATATCACAGATGTTATTATTCGATTAAATATTGAAATAATTTTAATTTATTAATATTTTATAATATTTTGTGGACCACAAAGGTAACAAGTTCGCTACGAAGAAAAAGACGCCGTCAGTGGCTCAACTGACCAAGGTGGTTGGTTTTCAAATTCTGAGCGTAGTGCTAACCTGAGTTCAATCCGCATTAAAGACTCATCAAAATTAGTAATAACAAAAAATGATCAGAAGTGAAATCTTTATAACCAATTTGAACTAAATAATTGTGAGAGAAACTGTGGAAGGATCGCATAAGAGATCTGTTCGGGAATCATCCCCACTTAGAATTCGCCATCAAAATGCGATGACTAATTGCGGACGGCAGCTCACGTATTTACATTAATCTATCTTCTATTCATTGCCACTTGACGCCCATGAACCCTTCCATTGAATAAGGTGATAACAAACCCACTGTGGTAGATCAAGTTGAATTTGCTTTGCTGCACCAAATATTCAAAGGTGTCAATCTGGACCACACCGGAGAGGCTAAGAGATACGGCGGAGATCAGTCACGGCACACGGACACACAAACACACACGGGACACTCCAAGGTGAGCATTGCATGGATCAAGAGAGCATTGCATGTATAAAGGTCGGCATTAAAGATCCTCTTCAGTGCTGAGGCAACAAAAAGCAGCAGGATAAACACATCTTGACCTGCTGTTGAAAAAGCATTTGCTTTTAACAGCAGCATCCATCTCTCCTGAACACATCTTCAAGGTACGGATTTCTGTTTGTGAAATTTTGCAGATAAGAATTTCATTGCACTGTTTCCATGTACCAAGACCTCTAGAAATAAATACATTTTATCAAGTGTCACAAAACGAGTCAAAGACAGAAAAGGTTTGGGGCAGCCACCCATGTAATTTGGTATCCTGGCTGCAACTTCGTTTTTTTCAAATACCAGCACTGAAGTGCTTACAACAGAGTCCAAAACAAGACTGACACAGAAGGGAAAAGGGAAGGCTTTTAAAGGGGAGACAGGAAGTGAGGTCATAAGGGTCGGCACGTGTTCATTGTTCATTGGTTTAGTCCCGGATGTGACATCAGGGGGGCCGGAGCTGGCAAGGTCTGTCTCCATTGGCTCGGTCCCAGAAGTGACGTCCAGAGAGACAGGTGGAACCTCCCGGGTTAGGTCTACAGGGAAGTGAGAAAGAGAGTTAGTGCGCTCTGCCACATCCCGCATGGCTCAGAACTGCCTTCACTGAGCCCTTTAGCTGCCTCCCATGCGCGTGTGACAAGGCCCCCTCAGCCCAGACCCGGGTCGGGCGACCTTAACCGAGAGGTCGTGAACCCGAGAGAGAGCATCGGCGTTGGCATGGAGAGCACCCCGACGATGAACGAGCGAAAACTTGTACGGCTGCAGGTCAAGAAACCACCGGGTGACCCGCTGATTCGACTCCTTGTGCAGGGCCATCCACTGTAGAGGTGCATGGTCCGTGACAAGGGTGAACTCACGCCCAACAGGTAGTACCTCAGCTGAGTGATCGCCCATTTAATCGCCAGAGCCTCCCTCTCCACCGCCGCATACCTGGTCTCCCGGTCCAACAGTTTCCGCTCAGGAACATGACGGGTGTTCACACCATCGACACTTTGGCTCAGCACGGCTCCCAGGCCTGTGTCCGGCGTCCGCCTGGAGGATGAAAGGCAAAGAAAAGTTAGGTGCCATCAAAATAGGTGCGGACGTAAGGGCCTTCTTCAAGTCACCAAATGCAGCGTCTGTTTTGCAGTCCATACCACAATGTTCGGGCCCTCTTCTTTGTTAAATCAGTCAAGGCGCCGCTTTCTCAAAACCGGGTACAAACCGGCGGTAGTACCCGCTAACCCGAAAGGCTTGGACCTGCCGCTTGGTTCATGGACGGGCCATTTCAGAATGGCATCAATTTTGGAGCACTGTGGCCTTACGGTACCCGACCCACCAGGTAGCCTAAATATTTGGCCTCGCTTAATCCAAAGAAACATTTCTTGGGATTAATCCGGAGCCCGGCCTCACCAAGTGTCCGTAATACCGCTTGGACATGCTGTAGGTGTTCCTTCCATGTGCTGGAATAGATGACCACGCCATCTAGGTAGGCAGCACTGTATGAGTTATGAGGCGAAGCACTTTGTCCACCAGACGCTGAAAGGTTGCTGGAGCCCCGTAACCCAAATGGAAGGACACGATACTGCCAGTGTCCGCTAGGGGTACTAAACGCGTTTTTCCTTCGGAGTCCGTTAAAGGAACCTGCCAGTACCCTTTGTCATGTCAAGTGTGGTCAGGTATTGAGCCTGTCCAAGCCTCTCGAGGAGGTCGTCCACGCGTGGCATTGGATAGGCATCAAATTGGGAGACTTGGTTGCCGACGGAAGTCATTGCAGAACCTCCAACTCCGCCAGGCTTACCGACGAGCACAATGGGGCTGGACCAGGGACTATAACTCTCCTCAATTACACCTAGTTCCAGCATGCGCTTGATCTCAAGCTCCACTTCAGCCTTTTTGCCTCGGGAAGACGGTGCGGCGTTCTCGGACAACAACCCCGGCTCTGTCACAATGTTGTGCTCAATCAGAGAGGTCCTTCCGGGGTGTTCACTGACTACCTCTCGAACGGTCCGGATAACTGTTTCCAGCTCCTGCCGCTGCCTGGGTCTCAAGTCTGCGCCAAAGTTAAGGTCGTGTGTGTGAGCGAAGAGTGAGCGGGCTGGCCGGAGGAGGGATCAGGGTCCCTGTCCTTCCACGGTTTCAGCAGGTTCACATGATATACCCGCTCCTTTGGCCGACGCATTGGGTTGACTCACCAAATAGTCGACCAGTCCCTTCCTCTCCTTAACTTCAGAGGGGCCCTGCCAGTGGGCAAGCAACTTAGAGTGGGAGGTAGGCACTAGGACCATGACCCGATCTCCGGGTGGAACTCGAAGAGACGTGCCGCGGTTGTAGTAGCGAACCTGTGCTGCTTGAGCCTCCTCCATGTGACTTTTAAGGACAGGCCGAATCTTTCCAAATCTATCGCGTAACTGCGCGATATACTCCAGTATGTTAGTGGTGGGAAGAGCCTCTTCTTCCCAGCCTTCTTTCAAAATATCCAATATGCCCCGAGGTTGTCGCCCATACAGTAGTTCAAAGGGGAGAACCCGTGGAGGCTTGTGGGACTTCCCGATAGGCAAAAAGGACGAGGGGGAGGAGCTGATCCCAGTTCCTTCCATCCTCGCTGACCACCTTACGTAGCATTTGCTTGAGAGTTTGATTAAACCTCTCTACTAATCCGTCGGTTTGAGGATGATACACCGAGGTTTTTAAATGCTTTATTTTCAGTAACCTGGCAGTCTCCTTGAACGTCTCCGAGGTGAAGGGGGTCCCCTGGTCTGTCAAGACTTCTTTGGGGATCCCCACGCGAATACCCCTAGTAATTCCCGCGATGGCTTTAGAGGTAGCTGAGCGCAACGGAACAGCTTCGGGTATCGTGTAGCATAATCCACGAGGACTAAAATGTACTTGTGTCCTCGGGCTGAGGGCTCTAGAGGTCCCACCAGGTCGACCCCGATTCTGTGGAAGGGAACGTCAATCAAGGGAATAGGAACAAGAGGAGCACGGTCCCTCCTAGGAATCTGTCGCAGTTGACACTCCGGGCAGGAAGCGCAAAAGCGACGAACCTCCTCATTAATTCCTGGCCAGTAAAACCGGAGCTTGATCCGCTCCAGAGTTTTTTCGGTGCCCAGGTGGCCACCTAGGAGGTGGGCGTGTGCTAGCTCGCAGACCTGCCGCCGGAAGGTACGCGGCACTAGCAGCAGCCTCGTCTCCTGCCCGTCATGCATTGCTACACGGTAAAGGAGGTCATTATCTAACACAAAGTAGGGGCCCTGTGGCATCGACTGACTAGTGCGCTGGCCATTGACAAGGACCACTGCATTTTTACAAACTTCAGGGAGTCGTCATTCCATTGCTCCCTTTGAAAGAAGCCGGCGTCTTTTAAATTGAAACCGCAACACGGAGAGAGGGTCAGCGCCGACCTCAATGGGCGTGGTTTCCTCCCGCTCCGCCGCGGCGTTGGTGGATGACGTGTCAGCCTGCGACGGCCCGGGAGTTGCCACGTCAGCCAGGACGGCTGCTTCACTCTCTCTGCCGGCTGATTACACGGCGTGGAGGCAGCTTGAGACGGTTCATCTCCGTCCATAACGAGGCCCAACTTAACCCCGGAGTGGTATGTGTCTCACCGCTTTTAATGTCAGACCAGTCCCGCCCTAGTATCACCGGGTGCGGAGGATCAGGAAGGATTGCCACGGTTACTTTCTGGACTGATCCTCCGTAGCTAATGACACAAGCGGCGGTGCTGTACCAGCGGTGTTCCCCGTGGACACAGGTTATACTGGTCTTGAATTTTAGCCATTGTCGCGGTAGCACAAAACGGCGGGCAACAATGGAAATGTTGCTGCCGGAATCGAGCAGAGCGGAAGTTTTAAACCCGTTAACGATCACCACGTCTGTATGCGGGACCGCCAACGGGTTTGTCAGAGCACACCAAGCCCTCCTCCCCCTCCACCTGCATTCCTCCTCGCCTCCAAGCGGTTTGCGTGCCCGCGGCGCCGCGGACGCCGATGCAAGCTCCGGGTTATACAGGGAGGGGCTAGGTCTTGGGACATACCCCGGCTGAGTTTGGCAGAAGGACGGTTCTGCTCTCCCAGAGTGTGAGGCCGCCCTCTGTGTTTCCAGAAGCTCTATGAGCTCAGACATGTTCTTAAACTGCACGCCCCAGACCGGCTGGGGGAAGCCCTGGGAAGTGCTTTCAGGAGCAGATAGCACGCTACCTGCTCAATGACCTGGTGGGCTTGTTTTCCAAGGCCGTAGCCACTGCCATACTTTTGCCCATAAGGACCAGGCTTGTTTACTGGTCGGCCTCTCAGGGTCCAACCTCCACTTCGTTATTTTACTCACCTGCCAGTCTGGGGCACCCCAAGGTGGTAAAAGGGGCTGTGGTTTCACTGGGGGGCAGGCACTCTCCCCCAAGAGAGCATACTGAGTCCCTCTTGTCTCCCCCCTCCAGGGCAGCCCAATTGGTGAGCCCCACCCGCACACTCCCTGGCCTCTCTAGATGGCCTAGTTCTGCGTGCTGGGAGCGGAGCCCGCACCGGTCTCGCCAACCACGGGCACCCTCCCGCCTGAATACTCGGCCCCGCACGCTCCCACCTGGGTGTTTTGCAGGTCCTGTCCCTTCTCTTCTGGGACTTCTCCATCCTGCCGCACGCCACTGTCACAAAACGAGTCAAAGACAGAAAAAGGTTTGGGGCAGCCACCCATGTAATTTGGTATCCTGGCTGCAACGTTTTCTTTCAAATACCAGCACTGAAGTGCTTACAACAGAGTCCAAAACAAGACTGACACAGAAGGGAAAAGGGAAGGCTTTTAAAGGGGGAGACAGGAAGTGAGGTCATAAGGGTCGGACACGTGTTCATTGTTCATTGGTTTAGTCCCGGATGTGACATCAGGGGGGCCGGAGCTGGCAAGGTCTGTCTCCATTGGCTCGGTCCCAGAAGTGACGTCCAGAGAGACAGGTGGAACCTCCCGGGTTAGGTCTACAGGGAAGTGAGAAAGAGAGTTAGTGCGCTCTGCCACATCCCGGCATGGCTCAGAACTGCCTTCACTCGAGCCCTTTAGCTGCCTCCCATGCTGGCGTGTGTGACACAAGGCAAAACCTTACATTTTGAAAGTCAACACTATTGCATATCATTTCTAATTGTGATAGAGGTAAACCCAAACCAGAATGAAATTCAGTTTGTTAGTACATGATGAGGTACTTTTCAGAATATGTTGGAAAAAGAATGACACCAGTGTTAACTTAGTATTGATGGTGACATATATTTAAGTCCTTTTTGTGATGAGGTATTTCTAATTTTAGGCATTAATGCCAATATACCATTGATATGTAGCAATTTTAAATCTGCACTGAATCATTCAAATTTTAATATTGTTTGAACTTTTATTAAATTTGGCCACTGATCCCTTCTCCTGTGATAAGGACACATAACAATGTCTGTGAGTCCCAATCCACAGCCCCCTAATGTAGATGGTTTCCTTGGCCAATGGATTCAATAATTCAACAACCCATGCTGTTAATGTCTGATTAAGCAGTTATTCAGGATTCTCACATAACCAGGAAATACAAAGAAGCCGCATTCATGGTTTCAACCCAGCAAGAAGTTACTGCATTTATGGAAGGAATCAAATACTATACCAAAAGTATAAAACTCTAGTAGAGAAATGGATAATTATCACAAAGGTAGTGTACCTGATGGATGGGACATTAGTAATTCAGTCAGCAATGAAAAAGGGCCAACAGTAAAAAAAAAAAAATACAATATTACCTTTCTTACCTTAACCCATTATATAAATACAGCTAGATTTTTTTTTTGGCTAGTATATTTTGCATTGAATACATGATGCCATATTCATCTTTTTTGATAGGTTGTGTGTACTATATTACTGTCACTAGGCTGTAGAGGAGAGGCAGGTATGTATTTTATTGTGCTAACACCTGCTAACAAACAAACTTGAAAACTGAAATATGGTTATGGCAAATAGCTCAGAAAATATCATCTTTGGACAGGATGAAATTTGAAATAATTGTTTCGTGGTTAGTTTTAACTGAAGCAGAAAGAAAATTGAATTAATATAACATTTGATACCATGATGTTTTTATCAGGGAGCTGAGTGAGAGCTGAGGTTGTTTAAGCACTAGATAACCAGGCTAACTTCCCCTCCCGTATAATGAAGTGCATTGTATTATCACTTATAATGTAACAGTCTTCAATAAGAAATAGGTCATGAGTATATAGGGATTAAGCAATTATGAGGATTTTGTAAGCTGATGATGAGACATTTCTTGCTGTAAAATTGACATGTGGTAGTACCACTGCAGCAACTATAGGATAGAAAGCATGAAAATAATGCATAAGGGCCATCCTGCCCAGTTCCTCTGTTATGATGAAATAAATGGCTTAAAGTTATCAGATGACTCAGGCAAATAGTGGGGATTTTAAAAATGTGAAATGAAAGTGTCCAGGGAACCTTGAGTCTATTTTGGTATACTCTGTTTTAAGGTAGAACAATAGATTGTGTGTTGAGTTTTACCATCTCCAAAGAAGACTTTTTCTGTGAACTGGTCTCTAGGTGTAAATGTCTATTGGATCATTTAGTAGAAAACTGGCAGCAGGAGAGAGTAGGGTTATAGATGGACAGCATAATATTGGTACATAGGAAAAAAGAACTATCGAAAAAAAAGGCTTTGGTATATTCAAGAAAAGTCAAAGTTAACCAAAAATATAAGATGTGAAAGTACAAATGAACATTTGTAATCTTGAAAACTGAGGCCAGATGGAACATTCAAAATTGAGTAGTAAGTGTTAAAATTTTACTAAAATACAAAGAAATTAGCAGTGGACGTCTTATGTCCAGTATAGTGAGTTCACTGGCTTTGTGAAAGTGTTATAGTCTTTCAATAAGATGCAGAGAGCAGAAGCCCTATTAGTTTATAGCACCCACATGTATTCTAAAAGAAAACATTTAAGTATCTTGTTTAACTGGAGTTGTCAGTGAACTATTGCTTGTCCCAGTTGCATTGTAAACAAAGAAGCAACCACTTTGGGGTGCCTATCCTCTGCAGGGCACGTGTTCACATGCTGAAGCATGATCTCCCTGGGCTAATTCACAATCAATGATTAACTCAAATGGCATGTTGTTGAATGTGGATGAAAAAGAAGAGTACCAGGAGAAAAACCTGTTTCGACATGTACAGAATGTACACAGGAAATGCCCTGGACAGAATTCAGATGTATCCTGGATTTACATTTAGCTTGAATGCTTAAAGTGTTATTATGGAAAGAGAAAAGGAAAGGTCTGTCATTGTCTCTTTCTCTCAGACTACTTGAAATTTATAAATTAGTCATAACTCCCATATTTAAAAGTTGATCATAACATTACAGTAAATTAAATAAGGTTGACAATTAGCATTTGGAACCCAGCCACGGCGGATACACAAACCAATGTGTTTCTTTGCGCTGGCCCCAAGCCTGGATAAATGGGGGGAGGGTCATATCAGGAAGGGCATCCAGTGTAAAATTTTGCCCAATCAATATGCAGACAATACAAATTTCCATACTGGAATCTGATAAAACCCAGGTTAGCAACAGCCACCACCAGTACTGTTAGCCAACAGGATGCTGGAGGAAATTGGGCTACTGTTGGCTGAAGAAGGAGCAGAAGAGGGGGGAGATGTGTCCAGAGGCAGGAGGAGAGGTGGAAGGTAAAGAGAGTGAAACTGAGGATAGGAACTTTGATTCTTGGCAATATGACTGGCAAGGGGAGAGTTAGTTAGCAGATATGATAAAAAGAAGGAAGCTTGATATATTGTGTGTGCAAGAGGCTAAATGGAAGGGGAATAAGACCAGGTGGATTCAAATTGTTCTATCATGGTGTGGACTGGAGGAGAAATGGGGTAGGAGTTATTCTGAAGGAACAGTATGTCAGGAGTGTTTTGGAGGTAAAAAAGTGTCAGACAGAGTAATGATTATGAAGCTGGAAATTGGAGGTGTGATGATGAATGTTGTTAGTGTATATGCTCCGTAAAATGGGTGTGCGATGGATGAGAAAGAAGATATCTGGAGTGAGTTGAATGAAGTGATGGACAGTGTAGCCAAAGGACAGAAAGTGGTGATTGGAGCGGATTTCAATGGGCATGTTGGTGAAGGGAACAGAGGAGATGAGGAGGTGATGGATAGGTATGCTGTCAAGGAAAGGAATGAAGAAGGTCAGATGATAGTGGATTTTGAGAAAAGGATAGGTATGGCTATAGTGAATATGTATTTTAAGAAGTGGGAGGAACATAGGGTGCCGTTCAAGAGTTGAGGAAGATGCACACAGGTAGATTATATGCCATGCTAGAGGTTCAATCTGAAGGAGATTGAAGACTGCAAAATGGTAGCAGGGGAAAGCATAGTTAGGCAGCATAGAATGGTCATCTGTAGGATGACATTGGAGATCAAGAAGAAGAGAAGAAGAGTGAGGGCAGAGCCAAGGATCAAATAGTCAAAGTTGAAAAGGAAGACTGTAAGGCTGAGTTTAGGGAAGAGATAAGAGAGGCACTGGGTGGCAGTGAAGGGTTGCAGAAGTAGTAAGGGTGACAGCAAGATGGATGCTTGGCGTGACATCTGGACAGAGGAAGGAGGAAAAAGAAACCTGGTGGTGGAATGTGGAAGTACAGGAGAGTATACAGAGGAAGAGGATGGCAAAGAAGAAGTGGGATAGTCAGAGAGATGCAGAAATTAGACAAGAGTACAAGGATATATTGGCAAGGTGAAGAGAGAGGTGGCAAAAGCTAAAGAAAAGGTGTATAATGAGTTGTGTGAGAGGATCGACACAAAGGAGGGAGAAAAGGGCCTGCAATGATTGGCTAGACAGAGGGACCAAGCTGGAAAAGATGTGCAGCAGATTAGGGTAATAAAGGATAAACATGGAAACGTACTCACAAGCGAGGAGGGTATGTTGAGCAGATAGAAAGAGTACTTTGAGAGGCTGATGAATGCAGAGAATGAGAGAGAGAGAAGGTTGGATGATGTGGAGATAGTGAATCAGGAAGTGCAACTGGTTAGCAAGGAGCAAGTAAGAAACAACCATGAAGAGGATAAAGAAAGAAAAGGCTGTTTGTCCAGATGAAATACCTGTGGAAGAATGGAGGTGTTTAGGAGAGATGGCAGTGGACTTTTTATAATGGAATCTTGGAAAGTGAAAAGATGCCTGGGGAGTGGAGAAGAAGTGGTACCTATTTTTAAAAATAAGGGGGATGTGCAGAGCTCTAGTAACTACAGGGGGATACAATTGATCAGCTACAGCATGAAGTTAAGGGAAAGAGTAGTGGAAGTTAGTTTAAGAAGGGAGGTGATGATTAATGAGCAGCAGTATGGTTACATGCCAGGAAAGAGCACCACAGATGCAATGTTTGCTCCCAGGGTATTGCCGGAGAAGTATAGAGAAGGCCAGGAGGAGTTTCATTGTGCCTTTGAGGACCTGGAGAAAGCATATGACAGGGTGCCTCGTAAAGAGTTGTGGTATTATATGAGGAAGTCTGGAGTGACAGAGAAGTACATGAGAGTTGTACAGGATATAATACGAGGGAAGTTTGACAGTGGTGAGGACTGAGGTAGGAGTGACGGATGCATTCAATGTGGGATTACATCAGAGATCAGCTCTGAGCCCTTTCTTATTTGCATTGTTGATGGACAGGTTGACAGACGAGATTAGACAGGAGTCCCCGTGGACTATGAAGTTTGCTGATGACATTGTAATTTGTAGGGAGCAGGCCGAGGAGACCCTAGAGAGGTAGAGATATGCTCTAGAGAGGAGGAGAATGAAGGTCAGTAGGAACAAGACAGAATACATGTGTGTAAATGAGAGGGAGGTCAGTGGAATGGTGAGGATGCAGGGAGTAGAGTTGTTAAAGGTCGATGAGTTTAAATACTTGGGATCAACAGTACAGAATAGGGTGGAATGGGTGGAGAAGAGTGTCAGGAGTGATTTGTGACAGACGGCTATCAGCAAGAGTGAAAGGGAAGGTGCACAGGACAGTAGTGAGACCAGCTATGTTATATGGGTTGGAGACGGTGGCACTGACCAGAAAGCAGGGGACAGAGCTGGAGGTGCCAGAGTTAAAGGTGCTAAGATTTGCGTTGGATGTGATGATGATGAACAAGATTAGAAACGAATACATTAGAGGGTCAGCTCAGGTTGGGAGACAATGTCAGAGTGGTGAGATTATATTGGTTTGGACATGTGCAGAGGAGAGATGCTGGGTATATTGGGAAAAGGATGTTAAAGATAGAGCTGTCAGGCAAGAGAAAAAGTGGAAGGCCTAAGAGAAGGTTTTTGGATGTGGTAAGAGAGGACATGCAGTTGATGGGTGTAACAGAGCAAGATGCAGAGGACAGGAGGGTATGGAAAAAGATGATCCACTGTGGCAACCCCTAATGGGAGCAGCCGAAACAAGAAGAAGATAATTAACATTTGGGAACAAAGCATTTCAATTTTGCACTAATTGGAGACAAAGACAGACATGGGAATATAAAGTGTCACATTCTTTGCTTTATCTTAACCATGATGTTTTATATTCAGTTACTGTATGTCTTTTGTAAGAATTTATGACAAGCCAATTTAACACTTGGAGATACCTTGAAGGTCATTTTGTTTAGTACCTGAGTCCGGTTTCTAGCTTTCTCCTGATGCTTTCGGGAAAGGCTCTGACTCTGACTCCCTGTTACTGTAAACTGGAATAAATGGCATGGGAAAATTAATCGAAAAATTAGGTAATTTTGAGTTGTTTAAAATGACATTTTGTACCAATGCAAATTTTTTAAACAGATATTTGTCCCTATATATATACTTATTGTCATAGTAATGTTTGGAATATCTTCACATGTACCCCATTCATCCGTTTATCTTTTTTAACTTACAGAGTCTTGAAAAGCATGCAAAACAGCAACCATCTCTTCATGGGATCCCCATACATCACAGGGCACATGCACGTATGCTTCACTAATTTACAGCTGTTGTTGTAGATCAGTGTTCCTTAGCTGTTGCCCCTCAGCGCATTAAAAGGTATCCTGCAGCTCCATTGTTGATTTGGTATTAAGTGCTTTGATTTAGCTCTGATCCTCCTTGTGTTTTAGTGATTGTATATTATATGGCTTATAGCACTTTTTGAACTAAGAGATAAGACCTAATTGTTTGTGATGGGATGTGACATGATTTTGTACTAATACTTTCTGTTCCATGCCCTCTGTCACTTCCTGCTGCTGACTGAAGTTGCGTAAACTTGGTGAGAGATGATGGCATATGGAAAGCTATGGTGGACAAATTAACTCAGGGATAATGGCAAAGAAGTTAAAGAGGACTGGATGTGCTAGTCTAGGGGCAGGAATATTTTTTTGAAAAACAATGAACAAATAGTTTTCATACATCTTGATTAATTCTGCGTGCCCTGCAGCCCACGTTAGTCCATGCAGGGGTGCGGTCTTGGTGACAGTGTTTTATGTTAACTGAACTTTTAGTGGCCATGGACAACCATTCATGTTCACCATTACAGCATAAATCTCTAACAGAAGTGCAAAGAAGTTTAGCATTAAGTTTATTGTACTTCACATAAAACTATTTTAATCGGTTGTCAATTTATGGGTATTGCAAAGGGTATATTTATTGGATTACTGAGAGCTGTAAGAATGTCAAAAATATAAGAAAAGTGACACGGTCACTAGAGAAAAGCCCTGTGCAATTCAGCGCGAAGTAAAATGTTAAGATTAAACATTTCAAACTAGACTAGCTCGCCAAGTTATTTGACAAGATTTATCCTGTCACCATTATAAGATAAAAACAACAAAAACAAATTTGTTAATAATTTAGCTGTGCGACTCAATTTCTACACAGGTTATTGAATTGTTAAACCTGGGATGTTAAACTATTTGCAAATGTTAGAGCTCCTTTGAAAAAATGTATTAAAAAGTTGTTTAGGACAAAGTAAATAAATGATATTAATTATTTTTACCAATTTATTCCTTATCTGGCACCACAAATCAATTGACCAAGATAAGTTGCTGTTCATACTGTCCTTTCTAAATCAACTCATCCTCCTTGTGATCTATGAAATAAAAGCAACTTAAGGTTTTTTGGCATTGCTATATTACATTGCTGTATTACATGTGAGTGGTCTGCAGATGATAAGAAATTAGAAAAGTGGCCTCTTGCCCGAGTGCAGACTGGTTTTCTCTTAAAAATGAAAGTTTTATTGATTTTCTGTATTATATGTTTAGGCTGAAATTTAGTTTTTATCTTTCCATTTTCCAGGTCCCTTTAACTTAATAAATCCATATTTTCAATGAACTTATCAATATTTATCAATTCAAGTATTCATTTCTAATAACATTTATTTATTATTATTTGGAATCTTTAAGAACCTCATTTAAAAAATAGATATTTAAATATGCATTGTATATGCATGGTGTGTTTGTGTTCATTATTTTATTTTTAAGTTTTGTTGCATTTTGGTTTTTTAATGCTTGATAAAACTTAGTAAACCACCAACTCTGAAAAAAATATTTTGACCAAGAAATGAAGGGCCAAAGGAAGAAGCAGAGGTCATAACCCAAATACAGTATGAGAAAAACAACAAAAAAATATTTTCCCTAGTTATCTAAGAGTTATATCTCTCTATTATAAAAAAAAATCTTGCGACAAGACAAGACTTTTGCCATGAGATTTTTTCAAGTCACACCCTCCTGTCAACCATTTCAACCATGGACATGGTCCTCTTACCTCTCATTTGTGTGAATGCTTTTGACACAAACACTTCCTGCTCTCTCAGCAAGCATTATAAATTTTAACGTTTTCCTCACTTTAAGTTACCAATTAAAGAAGACATATTATATCCAAATCTTATTAAAGAATTTCATCACGAAGGGTTATCAACAGAAAAAACGAGTACACGGGCAATCCTGGCACCAAGAAACCATGAAGTAAAATAAATTAACGCCAAAAATGTCGATCCGTTACACAGCAAATTGGTTAAATGGGTATCAATAGACTATGCTGAAACAGTTGGTGGTGATCGTGCGGAAGATGAAAACATCAACTTACAATATCCCGAAGAATATCTACAACCATTAACACCATCCGGTCTTCCACTGCACAAATTACTGTAAAAAGAAGGATGTATCCAAGAAAGCTAATGTAGTACATCTTCCACAGATAACATTAGAATTCATTTTATTTAATAGAAAGAAACAAACGAAATTCACTCATGGGCAGTTATACATTGCATTATCATGATGAAAGTCCAAACACAGAATCAAAATTCAATGCAATATTGACGAAAATAGAATTCAAAAAAAATTTTTTTACTGAAGTTTTACAATAAAAGTGTAAGTTTAAAAAGTATTTGCATGTTAATTTCAAAGCCAAACAGAATGAAATCATATTGCGCAACAAATAACTCTAATGCAACATGAAACATAATTTACTTTCAAATTATTATGTTTTACTGTTTTTTAATATGGTTAATTACTCACGCATCCCCATACGCGAGCGGCAGAACCGCAAAGAGGCTAGTGTATAGCACAGGCCCAGGGATTGGCGAGCAAAGTGAGCAGGGGGCAAAGCCACCTACTAATGTTATAATGCAACAAAGATTGTAAATGTGACAATGTACACTGCCATCTTAAATAGTGATGGCGTAATGATGTCATACTACCTACTCAATTGACATCACAACATGCCAATTTGTTTGGCAATGTATGTCATTATTTTAAAGAACATGGTAGTGCCCACGCTTAAACATTGTAAAATGACGACAAAACAGTGCTATGAAATATAATCAAATAAGTGCAAAACAAAAACAATTACATTTTTAAGTATTTTTAAGTTATCTAAACTAATCAGAACTTAGTTATAAAAAATAATTTCACATTGAGAGCTGAAGGTACTCATACACAGACTCTTACTCTTAATCAGTTTTCCTTATTGAACTTTACCCTTACATGTTGCTATAGCTACACTTTTGTTAATGTCTTTGAAAATGTCTTAGGGCAAAAATAAATACACTTTACTGACTACCGCTTGATTATTGTGGTTGTTTTCTCATAAATGGTGAAAATCTATTTCAACATCCAGAAACATGATTTTCTCCTGTTTCATCAGTCATATAAAAGCAAACCATCTATCCATCCATCCATTATCCAACCCTCTATATCCTAACTACAGGGTCACAGGGGTCTGCTGGAGCCAATCCTAGCCAACACAGGGCACAAAGCAGGAAACAAACCCTGGGCAGGGCGCCAGCCCACCGCAGGGCACACACACACACACACATCAAGCACACACAGGGGAAATTTAGAATTGCCAATGCACCTAACCTGCATGTCTTTGGACTGTGGGAGGAAACTGGAGTACCCGGAGGAAACCTATGCAGACAGGGGGAGAACATGCAAACTCCATGCAGGGAGGACCTGGGAAGCAGACCTGGGTCTCCTAATTGCGAGGCAGCAGTGCTACCCAGCGCTGCCCTTAAATGCAAACCACAAACAAGTATCATGTTAAATTCAAATACTACACAATAAAAAAAATATACGCAACAGATAATCTGATATATATAAATGCTGCCAGGAATTACAAATTGTTTGAAAGAAAAATAAGGCAACTAATTTTGTACTTACTGCTGCCCACCACCAAGCGTGTGGAATGCTGGTAAAGTTGGTTTCCTGAACATCATGCTCAACAGTATAAACCATTGCAGAAAATGTGAAAATGCCTACAGTTATGAAAAGAAAGAGACATCCAACTTGCTGGTAACATTGTTTTAGGGTAAATCCAAAAGCCCGTAATCCAGTTGAATGACGTGCTAGCTTTAGTATCCGAAAGATTCTCATTAATCGCATTATTCTCAGGACTTGTCCAACTTTACCCACCCTAGCAACTGTCTCAATATCATGATCATGTCTCCCATAGTCTTCATTTTCAAAGGTCTCTAATACTATCTGAAGATAAAGTGGAAGGATTGCTATTAAGTCAACAGCATTTAAAACACTTCTAACAAATCGATTAATATCTGGTGTAGAAAAAAGCCTCAAGAGAAATTCTATTGTGAAGAAGGCTATACATAGTGTTTCAACATATTCAAGGTAGGTTTTACCACTGGGATTTCCTGAGTGAGTTTTGTATTGCATTTCTTCAACAGTGTTTAACGTCATTGCAACCAGAGATACTAACACAAAGAGACTTGAGGCCAACAGCCATTATTTTAGCAGTGATAGATGAAAAGGGTTTCTCCATGAGATTCCATACCTTCTTCCTCTCTTCACCATATTTCATGTCCTTAAAAAGGTCTTCATTTTCTTCTCTTTCAATTTCAGCTTGTAGTTCTTTCTGAACCTTTAACTGCTCATTAAGCTCATCTTGCCTTTCTTCAAATGAAATTCGGCAGCATCTTTGGCTATTTTTGATTCTAACCCCCCAGTAGTTTATCTCCTCTAGGAAATTTCTTGGACAAAATTCATCCTTAATCCATAAAACTCCAGTTCTATAAAAGTTAAAAACATAATGAAAAATATCTGGGTCTCTGTCAAAGAAATATTCGTTGTTTTGTACAGTGTAATCATCACACAGGTCTAGCTTCCTGCTTTGATCTGTATATGTGGCAAGTCTGCCAATTCTTGTTTTGGATACCTTGCTGCAATTTTGTAGGCAATCTTGTATGTCTTCCCACCAACATTAATGTTCAGCATACCATTTTTCACAGGAGAGTTTAGTGTGGATGGAGATAGAAAAATTGTATCCTCATGAAGGAAGTCAGTATGTTGGAGGTAAATCTGATCTGAGTCACAGTTTACCTCCTGCAATGATGTCCACTTTTGATTTGATTGTCAGTTTCAAGGGATGCAACATAACCACTCTTTGTGGCAGAAGAAGAAGGTATTATGCTTCCCAATTTACAGGTTACAAACAAACTTTGTCTTCTTTCCTTCATTTTCAGCATTTTGCTTTTTAAATTTTGTAGGGATCCAGGAGTTACACTTTTGTTTTTCAGAGTAAATGCCTTCCTATGGATAGCGTACCCAATGGAATACCAGCTGCATGCTTGCAGAAGACAGAGAGGATCTTTAAATATACTTTAAATATTATCTCTGCCTTTGAGTGACGTCCTTGAATATGTAATCGCTAATCTCTTGAAGCAACTGGAAGCATTAAAAGCATACAGACAGGCTCACATGCATTTGCATAAGCCCTCAAAAGCTCTTTTTAGATTAAGATTTAATGATCCTCTAAGATTACATGTATAAGTTTTACAAGAGATGCTAGGACACTAATACAGAAAGCACATTGTCCTGACAACATTATCCCACAATTGATACAAATCATTTTTCAAATAATTTTATTTTTCTGTCATGTCTAATGTTGAATCATTTTTTTCCTTCACAGTTCAATATTTTTTATAATGGGGCACAAAGTTCATTATTATCATTTATTTTATGCCTTACTGGGTTAGGATCATGGTAGTAACATACTGAGCTGGGATGACCAGACCACCTCATCCCCATCAATTCTCTTTTTTTCAGGCTACTCAAGAGAGCGATAATCCTTACAGGATGTTCTTGGTTTTCCCCCCTTTTCCTCAGCCAACTATTCTTAATTTAATGAACAAAACCACCTTAACTGTCTCCTCTTGATTCATAGGCACAGTAGTTCTAAATGGAGGTCTTCTCATATTGCTCCTCGCCATATTATTGAGAGTGAGCTCAGAAACCATGTGCAGGAACCTCATTTTATTTGCTTGTACTTGAACAATCTATAAATGACCCTGATAAAATAAATCCAAAAGAATTTCTTAATAATCCATATACCATGACCCAATTCTGAAATCAGGCTTGGTATTGGTGTTCCCTGGCAAGCATCTGGTGGCTGGATGAAAATGTAGTTTGGTTATACTCAGAATGGAGCGGACATGTCTCATCACTTGAAAAAATAAGCGTGTAGGCTGGGAGAAGTGCCAATGAGTAACAGACAGAAATGGGCATCTGGGGCAGCAATTCCAATTTGGTAAGTCTATTTTACCATGAAGGATAAAACTATAAACTTTGCTTTTACAATAAAAGAAAAGCTAAAGTGCATAGGGTTTTAGAAATTGGAATTATAATAGAATGGGCTTTTCTTAACATTTGTAAAAAAATAAAAGAACCATGGGGATAATAAATGTTAACTATTGGCTTATACTTTAGATACTGGTACTGTGGTGGGGAGTGAAGGGAATAGGATAATGTGGTGTAGTGGTTTTAATGCTCATTGTACTTAGGGCATTGTGGGGATGTAAACTACAGACTAATTGATGGAAGAGGAACAAGAATGATAATAATACAATAATATTGCCTCTAATTTAAGAGACGCTTTTTTCACGTTTCCAAACTTAAAGCTGGAGTGCATCTTAAATTCAAGGTATTTCATTGTCACACTTCAAATGGTCTTCTACAACTAAACAAATACAGTAAGTAATCTCTTGAGAGCTTATGAAAGGGAACACAAGGTAGCTCATGTGCGCCAAGTGAAAGTGATTCTATGATAGGAAAAACATTGTTTCTGTACACCAGCATATACTTGTAACTCTTGTATATACCAGTAAAATCTATTTTTGAAAGGGGAGGGTATCAGGCAACTTAAATTTGAAGGAATCTTATAGAGTGACTTTCCAATTGCTCAAAGTGCTTTTGACAAGGATCCACTTTACAAGTGTTTACGTGTAGGTTTTACAGCTGTGTCACAAAAAGATTAAGTGACTTGCTTAGAGTCTCAGGAAATCAAAGGTGGAAATGAATGTTTTATACACTAGTACTTTCACAACACGTTTTGGCCTACCAGGTCTGACCGGCATCTTCCCCCACCATCGAAGCCAACTCACCACCAGTTGACAGCTCCGCCCCTCTTCACCCGAGTGTCCAAGACATATGGCCGCAAGTCCGATGACACGACCACAAAGTCGATCATCGAACTGAGGCCTAGGGTGTCCTGGTGTGCCAACAGCATTCTCCGCGCATCGAGAGGAGTCAGATGAGGTGGCTCGGGCATCTGATCAGGATGCCTCCTGGACGCCTCCCTGGTGAGGTGTTCCGGGCACATTCATCCAGGAGGAGGCCCCGGGGAAGACCAAGGACACACTGGAGGGACGATGTCTCCCGGCTGGCCTGGGAACGCCTTGGGATTTTCCCGAAGAGCTGGAAGAAGTGGCCGGGGAGAGGGAAGTCTGGGCCTCTCTGCTTAAGCTGCTATCCCCGACCCGACCCGGATAAGCGGAAGAGGATGGATGGATGGATGGACACAAGCACTTTCTACCTCTCTATTTCTCCCTCGACTGCCTTTATTTTCTCATCCCTTCCCGCTTCCCTATGTCCAACAGGGAGCATTAGCTCCACAAATGGACCAGGTTCAATGCTGGGAAATGCATTGTTCAAAACTTGCTCTACTTACAGTGTAGTGGGGCTACATAATAATAAGTATTTGTTTTTTGTCTGTGCTGAGTGTGTTCTGTTTTCATTGTCCTGTTTGCTATCTTATATGTGTGTATCAGTAAATGTTGTCCCAGTAAGTTAACAGGTGAAGGATGATGAAGGCAGACCGTAATCCCAATACGAAATTACTTGTTGAATCCACCTGTTACATCAGGGACATTCTGTATTTAAACAAGAGGAGTAAAAGGCAAAAAAGGAGGAGAGAGAGAGAGAATAGAAAAAGAATGATTTATGCATCCATATTTCAACCCATTTACGTTCATCATATAAGTTCATTACGTGCTTCTTAAGGATCTGTATCATTAACACAACTGCCAGCCCTGAGAAACCCCAGGGTTTGGATACTTATCAATCATTGCTGATAAATAGCTTCTATTAAGGAATCTTTCACAATCAAGCATTGATAAATACAGCAGTTAGCTGAGGCAGTCTTGGTGCTGTAGCTGTTGTTTTCTCAAGATGCTGTCTGCAGAGGTTTAGAATATGGACAGTAACAAACAGAAGCAATTCAAAAGTCCCTGGGTGCTTTTCATCTGATTCCCACCAGCACAAATAAAGAGCACAGTACTTTATCTTCTTTTCTTTTTATTCTTGTCTCCTTGTGCCTCCACTTCTCCTCTGGCAAACTTTGTCCTCATCCTCCTGACTCTGGCCCTTCAAATAGAGTGAGGCAACTTCTTTTACAGACCACCTGGAAGTGAGATCTCCTTCCAGTCGATAAAGGGCTCAGCAGTTCCCCATGTGCTCCCTGGCGGTGACCACTAACCTCAACAGGGCTGAGTTTCCAAACTCCAAGCTCTTAGCACTGTACAAAGCCAGGGGGGCTGCCCTCTGCTGTTCCAGGGAAAGTACTGCCCCGTACAAGCTCTCTCCCTCAGTTCCATCTATCATGCAGGCATCCCGGCTGGGCTGGGTAAGAGCCCCAGCTGTCTATCACACAATCTGGGTCTCTCCATGGTATGAAGAAAGACCCTGCTCTGTCTGCGCACCCTTTGACTTCCATTTGATGGCTGCTGCCCTGGTTTTGGACTGAGGAGCATGGGCGCCAGCACTAATAAACCACTCTGTTTAATGCAGCCCACCCTCTTTCTCGTGTTCTGCTGGGCAGTCAGTCATCATGCCCACATCCACTGTTGGACTTCTGGCTATTCACCTTCCCTTAGATATAGCATCCGGAGGTAATTTGCTCAAATGTCCCTTTTTCTGTGCAGTACCAGTTACACTTACCTGTACCACAGAATTTACCTGGGAAGGGAGTTCGACCCAAGTCGCCACAGATAAAACTCTGCCTTCTCCATTGGCGCCATGGTGGTCTTCCTCATTTCCCTGAAAATGTTCTTTAGGTCTCTGATGAGCTGCAATAAAGCATGTACGGGCTGGAGTATCCTCTCCAGCTCCCACACATCAAAATCAATAGTTAGTTTGGAAGGCGACAGGATAGGGCATCTGCTGGCTGTGAGTTGATATGCATGCGGCGCTCCAGCGCATGCTCCGTCAGAAGTCCCAGAGGTTTATGGGAGATGGAGTTCCGGGGACTAGCTAATCGCGGACTGGACTCCATCTACAGTACATTAAACCATTGGTGGAGATCTCAGTCACTGTCCCATACCTCCTTTCCATTTCAGGAGGTTCTGCATCCATTGCCCCCTTTCCCCTTCCCTTTCGACAAGCCAGTGAACATTGGACAGGGCTCCAGGCAGTTGGAGGACCATCGCTGACTCGGTTGTACCATAAAGCATCGGGACGGCGCAGCTCATCCTCATATGGGAACAGGGCGGTGAGATCCTCATTACTTCTGTTGTCCAAGGTGGGGTTGGCGTCATCTTCCCCAGGGCAGCCTGTAGACAGGCTTCTGGGGGTCCACCACCTAGGAGGTTCAGTATGGACATTAAATAAGGATTAACAATGCCAGGGCTTATTGACCCTGCTTCTGGAACGTACCTCCTGCTGGGTTTCTTCCAGATGCACTTGATTTCCCAGCTGTCCACCTCTCCCTCCAGGTAAGCTCCCTTGCTGTTGGTGACGGTGTGCTTCTGGCCCCTGCCCAGTCTGTCTGTATTTTTCCCTGCCCATAACAGATGAGACTGGACTTCAGCAGGCATCTTCTGCAAGTTTTGTGTGCTTCTTTAACCAGTATTAGTGTGCTGCCACACTGCCATGTGTGTGTGGTTGCACTGCTGTGTTGGGGTTGGCACAAGAAATTTTTTCAAAAAAGTTCCCTGCCAGCAGATGGCCAGGAATTCTGCCGACTATGCCACTTCTGGCCACCAAGGGTTACTCCTGCTCCCCAAATACCCGACACAACAGATACAGGCACAAATCCAGCAACACACAAGGCTTTATTTTCAGGGGGGAAACACTTTTCAGCCGATTCCCACCAGCACTAAGCACAGCACAGCACAAATAAAGAGCACAGAACTTTATCTTCTTTTCTTTCTCTTCCTGTCTCCTTCTGCCTCCACTTCTCCTCTGGCAAAAAAATTTAAGAAACACTTAGAAAACACATCAGATCTCAATGGGGAAAAAAAAAATCATGTTGGATATATATACTGACTAGCAAAATACCGGTGCTTTGCAGCGGCGAAGTACTGCCTTAAAATTTTTATTAAGAAGAAAATTAAACCTTTTTAAATTGAGGGAAAATATACCAATAATTATTTGTTAAGGATCTCTTTGTATACCACATTGTGAGTTCAGCCCTCCGGTTGTAATATGACCAAGCTGTGTGCTGAGCTTACTCTTGAGCATACAACATACAGTTGGCAATGTGAACAGTAATCTTGTTTCAAATCTCACAGCTTGGATTGCTGCTGTCGTAATCGGTTTGAGTTTCATGGTTTGTTTCAATAACGAAAGTATTTGTAGGACTTGTGTTGAAGAGACATTTGGCATCTGTCAAGCGTTGTAAGTATACAACCGGTTTCATTGATAACTTCACATCCAGCTTTTGAGAGTTTAAACATTCATAAACATCAAAGTGTCCACTACTGAAGTCGTCACCTGTCAATCTAAGAGGTGTAAAATATTTGGCCATTTTGGTACACTTAAAAGAGACAACCGAACAATTCACGGCAGCCATCAACTCACATGCAGTTGCATAGGTGAAGGGCTTAAGCATTTCACTCTTATACTGCTCCTGTGTAGTATAATTATCTCCTGTACTGTCATCAGTCCACAACATGAACTTGTCCCAGTCATTCAATACCTAAGACACAATGTTCCTCCGGATATCAAGAGTGAGCCTGATATGGCCGTGCAATATGTAACAAAGAGAATGGAAAAGGTAGGTGCCATCTTGGTAAGTGACAGTTCTTTGATCGATGGTGATCACCTCGATAGACATGTTAATGGGGGTACGGTTGGAATGATAAAGGAAATGGGTACCTGAACAATGTAAAGTAAGTCTAAAATACCTACACAATAACTATAATTGTAATAAATGAACAATAAAACAGCGGAGAAGCCGTGGATTAAATAAAAAGGCTGTAGTTATCAGCAGGGAGGAGTGAATCACATGGCGAAGCATGGAATGGAATGTAGAGACTGGAGCGACGGACGGCCTTATATAAGCAGGCAGCCAACAAAGTGGGAGGCGTTTGGATGGGGGACCCAACGGCGCCTCACACGGTGACCGAGCTGCAGGCTATGGACGATATATATGTACGTAAGTAGGATTCAGTTAGCGTTGGGAACCAGCGTATCAAATTTCTTGAAGATGGGCCCATAGGTAACAAAGACTGTGAAAAGTTCAATATGGCGGCCGACAGTGGCATCATACCACCGAAATAAGTATCAAATTTCAGCCTTCTACCTACACGGGAAGTTGGAGAATTAGTGATGTTGGAAAGTTTAATATGGCGGCTGACAGTGGCATCATACCACCGAAATAAGTACGTATATTGGTTTCAGTTAGCGCAGGGAAGCCACCTACCAAATTTCGTGAAGATGGGGCCATGGATAAGAAAGTTGAACATGGCGGACGTTGTTGACCGTTATGACCGTTACGCGTAGAATTTCAAAATTAAACATGCTTAACTTTTGTAAGTAAGCTGTAAGGAATGAGCCTGCCAAATTTCAGCCTTCTACCTACACGGGAAGTTGTAGAATTAGTGACATTGGAAACTTCAATATGGGGCCAACAATGGCATCATACCACTGAAACAAGTATGTACATCGGTTTTGGTTAGCGCAGGGAAGCCACCTACCAAATTTCGTGAAGATGGGGCCATAAATAAGAAAGTTCAACATGGCGAACATTGTCAACCTTTATGACCGTTATGCATAGAATTTTGAAATGAAACCTGCTTAACTTTTTGTAAGTAAGCTGTAAGGAATGAGCCTGCAAAATTTCAGCCTTCTGCTTACAGGAAGTTGGAGAATTAGTGATGTTGGAAAGTTCAATATGGCGGCCGACAGTGGCGTCATACCATCGAAATAAGTATGTACATCGGTTTCGGTTAGCGCAGGGAAGCCGCCTACCAAATTTCATGAAGATGGGGCTATAAATAAGAAAGTTCAACATGGCGGACGTTGTGACCGTTATAAACCGTTATGACCGTTATGTGTATAATTTCGAAATGAAACCTGCTTAACTTTTGTAAGTAAACTGTAAGGAATAAGCCTGGCAAATTTCAGCCTTCTACCTACACGGGAAGTTGGAGAATTAGTGATGAGTGAGTGAGTGAGTGAGTGAGTGAGTCAGTCAGTCAGTCAGTCAGTCAGTCAGTGAGGGCTTTGCCTTTTATTAGTATAGTATATGAAAGGATGCCACATCGTTTGATGGAAATGAAAATTATCAACCTACAGAGGGCTGAATTCAAAGATATCCCAAAAATCAAAGTAAAAAAATTATGTGGCAGGCTAGTCCATTTTGGTGAAATTTCATTGCTGAAACTCAGAATCGTACTCAGTAGTTTGTATGGCCCCCATGTGCTTGTATGCATGCCTGATAATGTCAGGGCATGCTCCTAATGAGACGACGGATGGTGTCCTGGGGAATCTCCTCCCAGATCTGGAACAGGGCATTAATGAGCTCCTGGACAGTCTGAAGTGCAACCTGGTGTCGTCGGATGGACCGAAACATAATGCCCAGAAGTGTTCTATTGGATTTATGTCAGGCGAGCGTGGGAGGCAGTCAATTGTATGAATTTCAACATCTTCCAGGAACTGCCTGCATACTCTCGCCACATGAGGCTGGGCATTGTTGCGCACCAGGAGGAACCCAGGACCCACTGCACCAGCATAGGGTCTGACAATAGGTCCAAAGATTTCATCCCGATACCTAATGACTGTCAAGGTGCCATTGTCTAGCCTGTAGAGGTCTGTGCATCCCTCCATGGATATGCCTTCCCAGCCCATCACTGACCCACCACCAAACCGGTCATGCTGAATGATTTTATAGGCAGTATAGCATTCTTCACGGCTTCTCCAGACCCTTTCACGACTATCACATGGCCTCAGGGTGAACCTACTCTCATCTGTGAAAAGCACAGGGTGCCAGTGGTGGACCTGCAAATTCTGGTATTCTATGGCAAACACCTGCTAGATAATGTTGGGCCCTCAGGCCATCCTCATGAAGTCTGTTTATATTTGTTTTGTCAGAGACATTTTCACCAGTGGCCTGCTGGAGGTCATTTTGTAGGGCTCCTGCAGTGCTCCTCCTGTTTTTCGTTGCCCAAAGAAGTGGATACCGGTCCTGCTGATGGGTTAAGGACCTTCTACGGCCCTGCCCAGCTCTACTAGAATAACTGCTTGTCTCCTGGAATCTCCTCCATGCTCTTGAGACTGTGCTGGGAGACGCAGCAAACCTTCTGTCAATGGTACA
This sequence comes from Polypterus senegalus, assembly GCF_016835505.1. Lineage (NCBI taxonomy): Eukaryota > Metazoa > Chordata > Cladistia > Polypteriformes > Polypteridae > Polypterus > Polypterus senegalus. The sequence continues at coordinate 37,657 of NW_024383420.1, forward strand.
TATTGATGTGCCATCTTGGAGAAGTTGGACTACCTGTGCAGCCTCTGTAGTGTCCAGGTATTGCCTCATGCTAGCAGTAGTGATACTGTAGCCAAATGCAAAACTAGTGAAAAACAGTCAGAAAAGATGAGGAGGGAAAATGTTAGTTGGCCTCCACCTGTAAACCATTCCTGTTTTTTGGGGGTCGTCTCATTGTTGCCCCTCTAGTGCACCTGTTGTTAATTTCATTAACACCAAAGCAGCTGAAACTGATTAACAATCCCCTTTGCTACTTAACTAATGGCCAACTAATATGATTCCCTGAATTTTTGCATCCATTATTGACAGCAGGCACTCATAGCGTGACCTCAATCTATTGGATTTGTTTTTGCGGTGAGTTGCTACAACACTGGGAGTCTGCGGTTCGGTATGCTGTCTTCCACAGACACAGCAATCGCACTTCAGCATGCTGTTTGGCATGCCATCCCATTGGGGGGATCCCCTAAAGAGTTTAGAAACCTTATATCTCACCCCACAGCTTTTTCACACCGGTGTGGGCAAAGAGAGTCCAAGCCAAGCTCAGCCAGCAGGAGAGAACATCCGCATTGGTGTGTGCAGCCCTGGGACGGTGACAAATATCAAAAGCAAATGCCTGTAAACTTATAGACCACCGCGTGAGTGGGGCGTTTGTATTCTTCTACTTGTACAGCCATTGTAGCTAGGCATGGTCAGTCACCAGGGTAAACCATCACCCCGAGAGATAGTAACAGAGGGCCTCCCCTGCCCACTTAATCAACAAGCATTTTTTTTCAATTGTGGAATAATTACGCTCAGTGGGTAGCAGCTTTATGCTGAGAAATGTGGCTCCAAACATTGTGAGAACACCGCTCCCAAACCAAACTTGTTAGCCTCCATTTACAGAATAAATTTCTTTGAAAATGTTACAGTTGTCGGTCCAGACAACACTATGATTCTTTCTGCCCTTTGTCAAGTCAGTAAAGGGATCAGTTAGGGAATGAACCACTTGTAATACCCTGCGAGGAAGGCATGAACCTGTCTCTAGGTGCCCCCCCCCCCCCAAAAAACATGACTGTGAACAATTTTTCAAACCTTTTCGTTATGCTTACTTGCTACTACCAACTGCTCGATATGTCCATCACCCGTGCAATCAGAATAACCTGATACAGAGAACCATCCTTAACTAAAAAATGTGGTCTTTTAAAATTTGGGTCCTCTCTCTCCAGATAATAAAAGTCATTTGCAACGTGGGCTTGTCTGAATGCAAAATCCAAGTTGTTATCGCTCGTTGTTGGCAAGCAAACTCCGTCTGGATGCCAGTCTCTGCTTCCTCCGTACTTGATGCATACTTAATGCTCGCCTTCCACTGCTACCATGTCCGATGCAGCATTGCAGTCACCTCCCAACACTATTTTATTTTCATCTATGTCCATATTGAGTTTCTTGTCTGTGAAGCCTGTTGGTGCATTTGCCAGCTGTCTCGGAACTTCAGTTAAGGATTCATCTCCCAACTCGCTGGACAACTCCAGTTCAATTTCAAATCTGTTTCCTTGACTGACATTGTCTATGGCAAACCCCTCTCTATTCATTACGGGGGTAGGTGCTCTTCAGGTGGCCAACACCCGTGCGAATGAGGGCATTCCTTTATCCTGTTAGGAGTGGCCAGGGTTAGGTGTCAGATTTGGCAGTCCAAACGTTAAAGTTCTTCCCTTTAAATTTCAGAGGGAGTAATATAGTCTCATATGTTTTAATGACCCCATGGAGCAGCGGATGTTCACTTTGTCTGTGGAATTATAAGGAGTCTGTTGGAGCAAGTCACGATGGAATACACAGAGGTCGCTACCAGAGTCCAACAATGCGTATTAGAGACCTTAAAATAGTCCTCCTTTAACTTGCGAGCCACATACCTGGGCCATCAGACCAATAGCCATTGTTTGCTCAAATGGGAGGTGACACTCCCGAGCCAGATGTCCCGGTTGATCACAGCGAAAGCAGCTGCATTTAGTATGCATTATGGAGTTCACACTCTGGCATCTTCTACTCATGGTGTTGGCGACCCTGAAAGTGTGTGCTGGCTTGATCAAGATCGGGGTCAAGCCTGGGTAGCCCCATTGTTCCCAGGTGGCATGTGCACCCTCTAATCTGCAGGTCAGATACAGCAGCGAGTGGATGTTTTTCCATAGCATTTCATCATATAGGCTCTCGTCTGTTCCAGACAGGACTGCATCAATAGCGAGCTTCTCCACAATGCACTTGTAAGGGACTCTGCGGGTCCAACTTTGAATCAGGTCCACTAAGCCTCATAACTGTCCTCGTAACCTTGACCACCGGGCTAACAGCTGTGCAGAGGAGGATCATAATCATCAAGCCTTTTGGGAGGGCCATTCCATACAGCTTGGAGGGCTTTGTTGGTTAAAAATGGGGGCAAAAATAGTTGCCCAGGATACCCTGTCCCAGTGCATCAATGTTGCCAAATGTTCAAAGCAGAATAGGAAACACTCAGGGTCATCTGAGGGAGCCATCTTTGGCAGCACATGACGTGGTCGTGCCAGTGCAGGTGCGGCTGCCAGAGCCTCATCTTGCTCCTGGGGTTGCTGTACTTTTTTGGGATCAATTGGTGCTAGAGCTCCACTCCTGGTACCATGTGATGTATGAGTCACTGTCTTGCACTGCAAAACGCAAGGCTGAGTCTCAGTACTTTAGGAAAACCAGCTTTATTCAGCTTGTAATAGGAACAGCATGGTTATTTACAATCCAAATCCCTAAAGCAGATTCCATCCAGACTACTGCCTTATTACATCCACTTACAAATGTGGAAGACGAATGTTCTCTTCGTTCCCTTGTACTAATTCATGTCTGAGAAGTAAGCTTTACGAAACCAAGTAATAGCATGCTTTGTTTTAGCAAACAGAAAAATGTTTGTGCAAAGGACTCAAGGTCTGAGCATTCCACACATGAGTCTGCCTTATCACGCTTTTCCCTTAGCTTACATCTGAGCATGACATAACAAAAGGAGCCAAGAAATCAAGTTTTACAAGGGACATTAAAGGGGCTCAAGGTTTGTGTATAATAAATGTGTTGACTGTTGCATTTTATAATGATATTAAATCACGCATTCTAGGGGTATAAAACTGGACCCCACCCAACGGACGGGGTTCAGAAGAGCCGTGACGCTGTCATGTATATTTGATTGTCTGCTTTTCTGAAACTCTTCTCACCGTGACTCTGAAAATAAAGCTGCTTTATAACCGCGCCTGCTGTCGGGTCTGAGTTTTCGATCCACAGTTTTGGCAGCAAGTGGGGCAGCAGATGGCTCCTCGTGACAGGATCGTCCAGAGGACCGTGGTGGAGCCGATTCTGTAGGATTGGCCTGCCGGCGTTTCCTGCGTGGGAGTCCCTGACCTCCTCCTAGCCGATAAGAGGCACGACTTGACGGGCATTTCCATGCAGGTGGATGCAGTCACGGTGAGTAGATCGGGGGATTCCTGTTATTTGAGTTTGACTGGTGTGCTAGAAGTAATACGAATATAGAAAGAAAATGAATAAAAGCAAGTCTGCCGGAGGAAGAACAACGGCGGTGATATACAGTTGCCTGAAGAGGCTCCTTTAGAAGGGCTTTAACACTCTCCTTTGTTGTGTAGTAAAACTAAACTCATCGTTATCGGACAAGTCATCATGTCATTGTTGGTGAGTAACCATAATTAATTTTCTACTTACATTACTTACATTACTTAGTACATGTAAATACATTTAGTGTCACTGTACACACATTTACTGTATACAATTTTTCTTGTATTGTACGTATATATTGCTGGTGGCCTGTCTATCGTAATGGCTGTAACATATGTGATATCGGAAACACTCGGTATCTTTAAAATAATATTTAGGTTTTACTGTATATAAACAGTGTGTTTACATGCATAATTTTAATGAATCTTACCTAATATCTAAGAGAATACAAAGGGTTTATGCTGTATAACTGTGCGGGAAATATTTATAAACAGTGTGGGAGAGTTTATAAGGGCTTAAAATATATAAAAATAACCATACAAACATATGGTTTCTACTTCGTGACTTGGTTTGGAAAAAAAACTGCCCAAAGGCAGGACAGAATTTTTGAATAAACAAACATCAATGTTACCAGATAAAGACAGACAGACAGAAAATAGGCAGCAGGGTGTGGTGGCTGCCGTTTTTATTATCTTAGAACAGGCCATTCAGCCCAACAAAGATCATCAGTCCTATCCACTTCTTTCTTCCAAAAAATACATTACCCAAACATTATCTATAAAAACTAGGCCTGCTCACTTCGCTTGTGTGGACGAAATCTCAGACCCGACAGCAGGTGTGGTTATAAAGCAGCTTTATTTTCAGAGTCACGGTGAGAAGAGTTTCAGAAAAGCAGACAATCAAATATACATGACAGCGTCAGGGCTCTTCTGAACCCGTCTGTTGGGTGGGGTCCAGTTTTATACCCCTAGAATGCGTAATTTAATATCATTATAAAATGTAACAGTCAACACATTTTATACACAAAACTTTAGCCCCTTCAACGCCCCTTGTGCAACTTGATTTCTTGGCTCCTTTTGTTATGGCGTTCAGATGTAAGCTAAGGGAAAACGTGATAAGGCAGACTCATGTGTGGAATGCTCAGACCTTGAGTCCTTTGCACAAACATTTTTCTGTTTGCTAAAACAAAGCATGCTATTACATGGTTTGTAAAGCTTACTTCTCAGACATGAATTAGTACAAGGGAACGAAGAGAACATTCGTCTTCCACATTCCCCCCTTTTTTAGCAAACAAAAATATTTGATCAGGGAGAGTTGAGTAGGAAAGGGTAGGAGAGGAGGATGGAGTGGAATGGGCGGAGGAGTGTGGGGTGGCTGTGCTGATCTGAAGCATTTTTTCTTTGTGTAAAAGTAAGCCTTTGCCATAGAGGCAGTAAAATACTTGGATACAATGTATCTTATCAAGGGAACAATACAGCAAGCTACAAGCAGGAGAACAATTAAAGCAACCGTAAGAGAGATGAAAACTGATTTAAGCCATTGGCCCCAGGACCCAAAAGTGGACATAAACCATTTGTCCCAAGGATTAGAAATGCCAGAATTAGTAGCTAGTTCATGTCAAATCAGCTAAAGCACGGGTGATTGATCCATCAGGAGCTGTATTATTAGGGATATAAGTATCTTGGTATGCATCACCAAACATAGCACAAACGCCTCCTTTCTCAGCCAAGAGCATATCTAAAGCCAATCGATTTTGCCAGGTCATGAGGGATGTTTTATCAAGTTGCTCATGGATACCTTCAACAGCTTCTTTAGTAAAATTTAAGAATCTTTGTTGATTATAATAGAGGTAATTAATCCAATCTACATTTTTGTTTATAGTAATCTGAGGAAAAATAGACTCAAATTTGGCAACAACTTGGTCCCTTGCCTTGAACTTATCAGGGACTCCACGAGGGACTCAAATGGAATCAAAATACACCCCAGGGCCCATGTAGGGAAAACTGGGAAGGGTCCACAGAATGGGGTTGACGATGTCGCCAAACATGCTCGACACATGGAAGGCAGTTAAAGGGAAAAGTCGGAAAGGCATAACAAATTGTATTAAAGCAGAAGTGCCAGTCCAGTCAGGTGGAAGGATGTCAAGCAATTTAGACCTATGGCACATCCACCAAATATCAGTATTCTGAGTAATCAGAAAAATTGATAATTTGGAAGCTAAAGAGGAAGAATTAATCGGAAAAGTTTGGAAACAAAAAGAGGATGGGATATTACCAACATTTGTGCCACGAGAGGAAGTGAGGTTTCTAAAAAACTGGTATAAATACCTTCATCAGGCTGGAATATCGGGGGAGTCATGGGAAGAGTAGGGGGAAAAAGAAGGGAAAGTGTAATGTAATTAGAGTCGATTGGAATAGAGGAAGAGATAAAAAGGGCAAGTAGGCAAGGAAGGCCAGTAGGATCAGATATGTTAAAAAGAGGAAAAGGGACAGTGGCCAAATGTGACCTAGCTATAGCACATGCATAGCAATCAGATTGATTCACTTGTCTAGCGAATACAAAACCCATTGCAGCCAACGGTTCTGATCGCCATATCCAGTTTCAATCGAAAAAGTGGAAGAAGAGGTGGAGATATTCATGACCTTGACAGGGGGCGAGTTTGGACCAGGGGTAGGAGAGAGAGGTGTGTGTGTGGGGAAATGGGAGGTGTTAGTAACAGGGTTCTCAACCTTAATTTGAAATCTCCCTAGAGGATCTATTCCAGATACATATGCCCCTAAAATACAGGTACCTGAATCATGTAAAGAAGGGTTCTTCAGAGTAATGATCAAAGGGTAACAATGGTATTCGGCACATTCATGAGGGCATGTAGAAAAACGATATTTCAGACCATACTTCTGGGCCTTATAGGGTTGATAACCCCAGTCTTCATTTTTCAGTATTAGCCAAAACCCAGTCCCACATGTCACAGTTACTTCCGAATCCAGAGTTTGTAACAGTTACACACACATATTTGTCAGACCAGTTCCACTGGATTTGTCGATCAGTCCCACAGTCAATAATAGAACAGAAATCCACCTGAACTGATGTGGTGATTCCGAAAGGAAAAGTCAAGGTGACCAGAGCAGTCGACAAGGGGATGGAAAGACATAGTAGGACCACAATCAAGGCTGCCATCTTTTGCAATGTGAGATGTGAATCCAAGCAGGCAGTCCCTCAACTTTAACAGCATGTGGTGTCTACAGCAGAACTTGGAACGGTCCTCTCCACGAGGGTGATGCCAATGTTTCCTTGAGTATCTCTAGCCAGAATCCAGGTTCCTAATGGAATCGGGAGTCCTTTGATGGAGGACTAGTTCTCCAGGCCTGATTCACCTGCTCGTGGACTTCCTTCAGAGAAGCTCGGAGACCTGTAAGACTGGAAAGAAGATCATTGTCCACAGTATGCAGTGTAACATTACCTATGACCATGCCGACTGGCATGGTCCATCCGGTCAGAATTTCGAATGGCGACAGCCCTAACTGCCAATGTGTTCTTCCCCTTAATCATCAAGGCCAGAGGCAGAGCATCAGGCCAAGTTAAATTTGTTTGCTCACAGATTTTAGCCAATTTAGATTGCAAGGTACCATTGCATCGTTCCACAATACCTCCACTCTGGGGGTGGTATTTGCAATAATGATGCACATTTATCTGGAGCCAGGTGGTTAATTCATTTATAATGGAATTTAGTGGGTGCCATTATCAGTTTGTAATTTCTGTGGTATTCCCCATCTAGGAATGATTTCCTTTATCAAAGCTTTTGCCACAGGTTTGGCATCTGCATGTTTGGAAGGGAAAGCTTCCACCCATCGGGAGAACACATCAACAATTACTAAACAGTATCGGTACCCCTTTGATGGTGTTAATTCGATGAAGTCCATTTGAAGGTGTTCTAATGGACCCATTGGGTTAGGTGTAACGGCGGGACTTACCTGGGTGCCCTTTCCTACATTAAACTTTTGACATAATGCACAGCACCTGCAGAACTGCTCTGCATATGTAGAGAAACCTACAGCTTCCCAATATTTTTCAACATCTTGAACCATGGCGTCTTTTCCAGCATGGTCTAAGCCATGGGCGATTTTTTCCATACCTGGGAAAGAAGCTTTTGGGAGGAAAGGTTTGTTAGTTTGCTTATGGGTCCAGACTCCATCAGAGAGGGACCCTTCTTTGGACCATTTTCTCTTCTCTGTGTCCGTGGCTGCATTCTGTAAAGAAATAATTTGATTATCAGTGTCCTGGTCATTTCTCTGTTGGAATAAAAAGATTGGTGTGTTATTATACGCAGCCCGTTTAGCAAAATGATCAGCTAATTTGTTTCCTTTACTGACAGGATCCTGTTTCCTGTGTGAGCTTGACATTTAATGATCGCTAGCTTTGATGGTTTCGTTATGGCCTCTAAGAGGGATTCTTTTAGTTTTTGATGCTGAATGGGCTTGCCAGTACTGGTCTTGAACCCCCTGAGTTTCCATAATGCCCCATGATCATGGCAGACTCCAAAAGCATATCTAGAATCAGTATAGATAGTTACAATTTTTCCCTCTGACAACTGACAAACTCGGGTGAGAGCTATCAACTCAGCTGCCTGCGCGCTTAAACTTGAAGAAATTTGGTTGTTTCCTGTAGGTCTGGTCTAGGTTTTATAACCTTAGTTATTTCATCATGACAGTTGTGGGGTTCCCCTTGATTTTCAGTTGGAAGCAATGTAGCTGGATTTAAGGTGGAGCACCTTTCTATGGTAACGTTTGACAATGTACAGAGTATATTTTGATAGTGTATTGCCCTAGCAGTAATGAGATGTTATGTTTTAACCTGTACTAAAATGGAGTGTACGGCGTGAGGCACTTTTACCACTAGGGGGCTCATGAGCACTATATCTGTACTGGCTAGCACGGCCTCTGTTGTGGCTGCTACAGCTCTGAGACAGGCTGGATGTCCCACAGCCACTGGATCCAATTTTTTCAAAAAATAGGCTAAGCCTTTGTTTTTTCTCCATGGAGTTGTGTAAAAAATGCATTCATATATCCCCCCTTTTCGTCCACAAACAGAGTGAATGGACGAGATAGGCAACAGTCCCAACGCATGCGCAAACAGTAGGGCACTTTTTTTTTTTAAGTTACATAGAGCCTTCCCAGCTTGATCTTTCCATGCCACCTGACCAGAAAGGGGTGATCAGGGGTTGCAAAAGCTGTGCTCTTTCATTGAAGTTTAAAATCCATTGACGGCAGTATCCTATAATGCCTAATACAGACACAACCTGTTGCTTTGTAACATGTCTTGGTCTAGGAAGATTTTGAATGGTGTTTATACGGTCGCTAGAGAGAGAGAGAGCTCTCGTTTCACAAGAAATGTCATGACCTGAATATTTCACGGTTGTTTGAATTAACTGCAGTTTTGTTTTAAAAACTTTGTGGCCATTTTCTGCTAAATAATAACAATTGCTGAGTATCCCGTGCACAATCTGCTTCCGTAGTACTACACAACATTCCACATACTGTATCAATACACTGTCTTTTTCTGGCCAAAAGCCTTTTAAATTTTGAGCAAGAGCTTGTCCAATACACAAGGGCTACAATATATCCCTGAGGCATAATGGTCCATGTCCAACGGCGGTTTTGGAAAGTAAAGGCAAACCAGAATTGAGAGTCGGGGTGCAAAGGAATACAACTATAAATGTTAGCAAAGTCAATAACAGAGAAATAACAGGCAGACGAGGGTATCGTAGAAAGAATAGTGGAAGAATTAGTAACAATTGGTGCCCTAGGAAAAACTGCAGAATTTACGTGTCGAAGATCTTAAACAAAAACGCCATGAACCGTCAGCCTTTTAAACAGGTAAAACGGGGGAGTTGACTGGAGAGTATTTAACTTGAATGACTGCTCCACGTTTCACGAGATCGGAATGTACGGCAGAGATGCCAGCCACTGCTGCTGGAGACATAGGATACTGGGAGCGATGCGGGCGGAAGGATGATTTTTGGGTAAATCACCAGTGGCTCACAGTGTGCTATCCTTCCATAATCATTTTTCCCCTGGGATCAAAGTGCATCGGGAAGTGAGGAAAGCCAAGTGGGAGAGGCGGTTTGCAATGAAAAAGCAGAAAGGGAAGGACGGCACAATGCACAATATACTAAAAAATCATTTTGAAGCACAAACTTTAGTTATCAAATGATCTGAGGTATCAAAGATACCCGAAGCAACATGTAGCCAGTCCGTCCTATTGAAACATTGTTCCACCCAATCCCCAATTTCAGCTCAGTGAACGGTGCTATAATTGGCTAAAGAAAAACATGGGGAACTGAATCTCCGAAATAGAAAATGTTTTGGGAATATGTGAAGTGCACTGTGTAATAAGAGGAGACCAGAGACGTAGAAAGGTTTGGGGCAGCCACCCGTTTAATGCGGTTTCCGCTGCAAAAGTCTTTGAGGCATTTTAAACAGTTGTTACACAACAGAGTCCAAAACAGAACTGCCTGCCTAAGCAAAGGCAGTGAGCTTTATAGCACAGAGGGCGGAAATGATGTCGTCCTCTGGGCCGGAACTGGAAGTGACATCATCCTTGGGGCCGGAACCGGAAGTGACCTCATTCTTGGGCCCGGAACCGGAAGTGATGTGTCCTTCCTGGAAATGGCGGCTCCTGGTGGGATTTCCCGGGTAAGACCTGCAGAAAACTCAGAAAGAGCGCCAGTGCACCCGCCCCGGGCAGATGTATAAACAGTATTTCTAAGCCCTTCAGCTGCTTCCCATGCACACGCAGGTGACAAGACTCCCCTCAGCCCAGACCCGCCGGGTCGGGCGACCTGCACCGAGAGGTCGTGGGCCCGGAGAGGGCATCGGCGTTGGCATGAAGAGACCCCTGTCGATGAACGAGCGATACTTGTACTGCTGCAGGTCAAGAAACCACCTCGCGTGACCCTGGATTCGACTCCTGTGAAGGGCCATCCACTTCAGAGGTGCATGATCCGTCACCAGAGTGAACACGCCACCCAAGAGGTAGTACCGCAGCTGAGTCACCGCCCATTTGATCGCCAGAGCCTCTTTCTCCACCGCGCACCTGGTCTCCCTGTCCAACAGTTTCCGCTCAGGTACATAACGGGTGTTCAACACCGCCGACGCTTTGGCTCAACACGGCACCCAAGCCTGTGTCCGAAGCGTCCGCCTGGAGGATAAAAGGGAGAGAGAAGTTAGAGGAGATTAAGATAGGTGCTGAAGTCAGAGCCCTTTTAAGTCACTGAATGCAGCCCCGCTTTATCAGACCATACCACCGTATTAGGAGCTCTTTTCTTTGTCAAGTCGGTCAAGGGCCGCCTCTCGAGAAGCGAGGCACAAACCCGCCAAACCGAGAAAGGATTGGACTTGCCGCTTGGTTTTGGACGGGCCAGGCCATTATGGCTTGCAACTTGGAACACTGTGGCCTCACAGTACCCCGCCCACTAGGTAGCCCAAATATTTGGCTTCCTCAATCCAAAGAAACATTTCTTGGGGTTGATTCGAGCCCGCCTCTCCCAGTGTCCGTAATACTGCTGTGACCTGCTGTATGTGTTCCTTCCAGGTGCTGGAATAGATGACACGCCATCCAGATAGGCAGCACAGAACGAAGTTATGGGGCCGGAGCACTTTGTCCACCAGACGCTGAAAAGTCGCAGGCCCCTGTAACCCAATGGAAGGACACGATACTGCCAGTGTCCGCTAGGAGTGCTAAACGCGTTTTTCCTTCGGACTCGCTAAAGGAACCTGCCAGTACCCCTTTGTCATGTCAAGTGTAGTCAAGAATTTGGCTGGTCCCAGTCTCGAGGAGGTCATCCACGCGAGGCATGGGATAAGCATCAATCTGGAAACTTGGTTAAGCCGACGGAAGTCATTGCAAAACCTCCAACTGCCGCCAGGCTTAGCAATCAAGACGATGGGACTGGACCAGGGACTACTACTTTCCTCGACACTCCTAGTGCCAGCATTCGCTTGATTTCCAGTTCCACTTCTACTTTCTTTGCCTCCGAGAGTCTGTAGGGTCGTCCACGGACGATCACCCCGGTCAGTCAATATGTCATGCGCAATCAGAGAGGTCGACCGGGTTTTCACTTACCACCTCTGGGACAGAGCGGATAGCTGCTTCGAGCTCTGTTTCTGTTGGGATAGCTGCTTCGAAATTAAGGGAACTTACTTCAGCAAGAGAGAGCAGGGCTGTCGGAGGAGGGATCGATCCCTCTCCTTCCACGGTTTCAGCAGGTTTACATGATATATTCGCCAGCTGGTCGGCGATTGGGCTGTTTCACCAAATAGTCAACCAATCCCTTCCTTTCCTTAATTTCGTAGGGGCCTAGCCAATGTGCGAGCAGTTTAGAGTGAGAAGTTGGTACCAATACCATGACGCGATCCCCCGGTTGGAACTCCCGGAGAGTCGTACACGGTCATAAAGGCGGCCTGTGCTGATTGCGCCCTCTATATGACTTTTAGAATCGGTCTTATTGCATCAAATCTATCGCGCAATTGGGCTATATATTCCAAAATATTAGTGGAGGGCTGTGCCTCCCCTTCCCAGCCCTCTTTTAAAATATCTAATAAACCCCGGGGTTGTCTTCCGTACAGTAATTCAAATGGAGAGAACCCCGTAGAGGCTTGAGGAACTTCCCGATATGCAAAGAGGACAAGGGGGAGGAGTTGGTCCCAATTCCTCCCATCTTTGCTGACTACCTTACGTAGCATTTGCTTGAGAGTTTGATTAAATCTCTCCACTAGCCCATCGGTTTGAGGATGATACACCGAGGTTTTTAAATGCTTTATTTTCAGTAACTTGGCAGTCTCCTTGAACGCTTCCGAGGTAAAAGGCATTCCTTGGTCCGTCAGGACTTCTAGGAATGCCTACTCGAAAAGACTCCTACTAGTTCCCGTGCAATATTTTTGTGGTAGCCGAGCAACGGAACGGCTTCAGGGAATCGGGTAGCATAATCCACGAGGACGAGTATATATTTATATCCTCGGCTGAGGGTTCTAGGGTCCTACTATATCAACCCCAATCCTATCAAAGGAACGCCAATAAGGGAAGGGGAACCAGAGGAGCACGGTCCTCCTAGGAATTTGCCGCAGTTGACATTCCGGACAGGAAATGCAAAAGCGCTAACCTCCTCATTAATCCCTCGCCAGAAAAAACGGAGCTTAATTCGCTCTAATGTTTTATCGGAGCCGAGATGGCCTCCAAGAAGGTGGGAGTGTGCTAACTCGCAAACCTGCGCCGGTAGGTCCGCTGGATTAGCAACAACTTCCGGACCTTCCCCTCATGTTCAGCGACCCGATACAACAATTCATTATCAATGACAAAGTGAGGTCCCTGTGGCATGGGCAAATGCGTCGTTGGCGTTAACGAGAACCACTGCATTCTTTATGTGTTTCAGAGAGTCGCCATTCCACTGTTCTCTTGAAAGAAGCCGGTGTTGCTCTAAACTGAACAAACAACTCAGAGAGAGGGTCCGGTCTGACCTCAAGGGGCGGAGATTCCTCCTTCGCTGCCGGGGCGCTAGTGGATGACGTAGTAGCCCGCGACGGTCCGGGAGTGTCTTCGTCACTCTCTTGGCCTACCGCCCCACTCCCTGTCGGCTGATTACACGGTGTGGAAGCAGCTTGAGATGAATCGTTGTCATCTATAACGAGGCCATAAGTTTTTCGGGGAATGCTTTCTAAACTACCGCTGTCACTATTAGACCAGTCTCGCCCGAGGATTACGGGAAACGGAGGATCCGGATGCACCGCCACGGTAAGCTGTCAAGGGTTCCTCCGAGACATACGTAACACCGGGCGGTATTGTATGTGCGGATATCTCCGTATACATTTTAGACTGGTCTTCTTTTTAATCCACTGTTGTGGTAGAATAAAACGGCGAACAACGACAGACACGCTACTGCCGGAATCGAACAGCGCTGTTATTTTATGACCATTAATAAGAAGCTCCCCCGTATGTTTATCCGCCAGGGGATTGCTAAGGGCACACAAACAACCCCGCCATTGTCCCCTACGGTCCGCCTTGTTCCCCGACAGGTCGCAAGCCAGACGGCCCGGCGACTTCGGAACAGGCTCTGGATTGCGTGGAAGGGACTGCTTTAGTAGGACATACTGTAGCTCCCGGGTAGTCCACAGAGCGGCTGTTCTGCCTTCCCAGGTTTCACAGCCGGCCTCTGGGTTTGCAAGAGCTGTAGCAGCTCGTCCATAGAATGGAATTCGCCCCAGGCCGGCTGGGCAAATTCCTGGGGTAGCTTTTTTAGCAGCAAAAAACAGGCCACTTGCTGCACTATCTGTAAGGGGTCAACTCAATGGCGTAGCCACTCACCCACCTTTTGCCAGAGAGCCATAGCCTGCTCTGACAGCCCTTTGTTTGGGTTAAACTCCCAGTTTATTATTTCCTTCACCTGCCAGCCTGGGGACAACCCATCGTTAACAGGGACCTTGGTCCTGATGGGCAGCTCGGCTTTCCTGCCAAGGAGAGCATACTGAGCCACTCGTGTGTGTTCCCCAGAAGCCAGCCCACGCCTGTGGGTCCCTCTACCTCTCCACGAGATGGGTGGTCACCCCGGTTATGCTCATGGAGCAGAGCCTGCACCGCCCTTCCTGACCCTCCGCGCACTCCCTGCCCTCAAACTGGCCCCGTACTCACCCACCTGGTTCCATGAAGTTCGTGTCCCGGTTCATCGGGACACCATCCTGTCGGCTACGCCACTGTAATAAGAGGAGACCAGAGACGTAGAAAGGTTTGGGGCAGCCACCCGTTTAATGCGGTTTCCCGGCTGCAAAAGTCTTTGAGGCATTTTTTTTCCAAAACAGAACTGCCTGCCTAAGCAAAGGCAGTGAGCTTTATAGCACAGAGGGCGGAAATGATGTCGTCCTCTGGGCCGGAACTGGAAGTGACATCATCCTTGGGGCCGGAACCGGAAGTGACCTCATTCTTGGGGCCGGAACCGGAAGTGATGTGTCCTTCCTGGAAATGGCGGCTCCTGGTGGGATTTCCCGGTAAGACCTGCAGAGAACTCAGAAAGAGCGTGCCAGTGCACCCCGCCCCGGGCAGATGTATAAACAGTATTTTCTAAGCCCTTCAGCTGCTTCCCATGCACACATGTGTGACAACTGACAGCAGCAGCTGTGTGTGCATGAGAAAAAAAATGCAAGGGATATGGAGGGTCTCTGGGCTAGTACCTGAAAAGAGAAAAGATTCTAACCAAGGTGTGTCCACTTCAGAAGGGAAATACTGGGCAGTGCAGTGGAGGGTGTTGGGGACTTGCAAGTGGGGAAAAGAATATAAGAGTGTAGGGCTTTAGAAGAATGGTGTGTGAGGAGATGTTCAGGGTCCAGGCTGCAAAAGAGGGCTTAGTGTGGGGGGAGGTTTGGCACAGGAATTTAGGAATAGAACAGTGAAACCCTCGTTCGGTTAGAGAAATAGAGAGGGAGAGCTTAGTTATCATCCCTTCCTGAACAGATTAACAGGGCAGAGCTGATTTAATAAAAACCGGTGCATCAAAGTGGAACCACTGGAATGGAGCTGAACTCGAAGAGGTTTAGACACCAGCAAAAAATGTGGTTGTCCAGAAGCACTAAGAACAGTCAGTGTATCGTTCGAGGCAGATTAGAAAGCAGTTTCAGTGCCATTCACCAGCAAAGTCAATAAAGGATCTGTGTCCGCATGGCAAGTGAGCAAAGGCAACTGAAAAGAGTGGCTGGGGGTCCCTGTGAAAGGAATATCCTCAGGTTCAGGTAAGGAAGGTAGAGGGAAGAAGCTGATGTGGGCAATTGCTGCAGAAGTGTCCCATCGTAACAGGCAAGATGTGTAGGTGCTTGATCTGAGGGAGAGTCAGCTGAGCAGACGAAGAATTCGGATTAGGAAGTAAAATCCACGACCTCTCCCCGGCTTCGCCCCTGTTCTCGGAAAATCCACGTCTTTCACGTCCTCGCCCCCTGCCTGAGGCAGCTCCACCTGCATAATAATTCATTTGTGCCGCGATTAACTTGGTCTGAGTGTCTGACTCTTTTTGTTTAGTCTGTCGTTCAGCATGCTCCGCGTGTCTTTTTTTTTAACTTCATCAAAAGTGGTCACTTTCCCATCCAAAATACAGGACGGGTACTTTATTTTGAATATCACTTCTGAGTCCTGACAGAAAAGGAAGAACTCCTGCCTTGTTACGGTCGTCTGGGCTGTCTAAGCCAGAATGGTTTGTCAACAAGTCCTGAATGCGGTGTGCCCATTCATCTACTGTCTCATCTTTCTTTTGTTTGGCAGCTGAAAAGGTATCAGTCGGTGCCCTTTTTATATTTTGCAGCTATTGCAGTTTTCACAGATTCCCATTTGGCAAGGAAAGGACCCTCATTATTTTGTCCACGAGGCAATGCCTCATTCCAATGCCACTGTACTCCATTATGCTGCCCATGATTGACAGTAGCTCAAATGGTGCCCATCTTTCTGCGTAGCACTTGGGTCCACTCGGCCGCACTGGGTTAAACATGTTATCTAGCTGCTGCACCTGTTCCACAAACTTCAACCCACCGATTACCTTACGATCAGCCAATTCGGACACTACGTCTTTCAGCTCTTGAATATCCCAGTTACGGTTGTATCATTACAGTAGTGGGGTTATCGTTTCCTGGGGCAGTGTGGGATCGTGTCGGGGTTAGGAACCTCAATTAAAGGGCATGAAAATGTGGGTGCTAAAGGTTTGGGGA
>NW_024383421.1:0-8227 GCF_016835505.1 Polypterus senegalus
TTTAGTTTGTAGTCTTGCTGTTTTAGATATTGTGCTCTCAACAACCACAGTGCCAAGGATGTTAGTGCTCTTCATCGCAGATTTAAGATCGACTCCATTTGCAGCCTGCTTTACTCAAGTCTATTTATTTTTAAGTCTGACCTCAGTTGAATGTTTTCTTCTTGGCCTCATGGCTTATGACAGGTTCTTCGCAGTCAGCAAACCCTTACACTACCCCACCATAATGACCAACAGTCACATTCTGAAACTGATTATCTGTTGTTGGCTGGGTGGATTCCTGTGTCCAGCAACAGCAGTGGGCCTCGCCCTTAGGTTTCCATTTTGTGGTCCTAATAAAATCACTCAGTGCTTCTGTGACTATTCTTCTGTGTTAATATTGGCCTGTGGGGACATCATGGTTACTAGCTATGTGGCATTAGCCATTGGCCTATGTATTTTATTTATTCCATTGATTTATATCATCTTTTCCTATGCAAAGATCATTATGTCAGTACTGAAAATTAGCTCAGCGGGACGTATGAAGGCTTTTTTCCACATGTGGCACACATCTACTGGTTATTTCTTTATACTTCTTTTGTTATTGCAGGTGTATACATTTCTTACCGAATTCCTGGTACCTCTATTGATGTGCGGATCATGGCATCTGTGCTGCAGAATGTGTTGCCCCCTCTAATGAACCCAATAATTTACTGTCTGAGGACAAAAGAAATCAGAGAAAGTTTTTTGAGGAAGCTTTGGAAAATTAGAATCATACCAACACATTCCATTACTTTACAATAACTGTCAAAATACTACAAAAAAGTGTAGGCCTCAAGCACTGTAGTATGTGGCAATCGGAATTTGTGTTTGGTTAAAGATGTTTTTTCAAAATAAGAAATAAAACAAATATAAACAAGCTGTGTACTGTGTATATGTGTTCGCTTGCATATATAATCACCAGAAGCAAGCTAAACTGTATCTAAAATACTTTACTAAAAACGATGTGATAGAAAGCAATCTTACTAATGTAAGAGAACTACAGACTTGGATGAACAAACAACGAAACACCAAACAACTGCAATGTATTCAGTGTATTGTTATCAAGTGCTACACTATGTGGCATTGAGATAAACAAAAGTAAACTGCATGCAAGACATGATACCTCTTAAACTAGAAGTCATTTGAAGAGCAGGATGTCTCCACTTTACGGGTAAATAAATATCTTCATAAAACCTCTAAACTCCTAAGGTGGTAACTGATTTAATTAGACAGATAGATAGATATTAAGAAAATTGCTCAAGCCATTATATTACTGCAGCTAGAGATATATT
Source organism: Polypterus senegalus (assembly GCF_016835505.1). Lineage (NCBI taxonomy): Eukaryota > Metazoa > Chordata > Cladistia > Polypteriformes > Polypteridae > Polypterus > Polypterus senegalus. The sequence continues at coordinate 1,311 of NW_024383421.1, forward strand.
TGCATTTCCTCTGACATGTCCAGATGTCTCCTTTATACTTGATAATGTTAATTCCTGTATTGACATTAAAAGTTATTAGAACAATCTAGGCGAGAACAGGCCATTCAGCCCAACAAAGCTCGCCAGTCCTATCCACTTGTTTACTCCAAGAAAACATCAAGTCGAGTTTTGAAAGTCCCTAACGTCTTACTGTCTAGCACACTACTTGGTAGCTTATTCCAAGTGTCTATCATTCTTTGTGTAAAGAAAAACTTCCTAATGTTTGTGCGAAATTTACCCTTAACAAGTTTCCAACTGTGTCCCCGTGTACTTGATGAACTCATTTTAAAATACAATTCTCGATCCACTGTACTAATTCCCTTCATAATTTTAAACACTTCAATCATGTCACCTCTTAATCTTCATTTGCTTAAACTGTAAAGGCTCAGCTCTTTAATCTTTCCTCATAATTCAACCCCTGTAGACCTGGAATCAGCCTAGTCGCTCTTCTCTGGACCTTTTCTAGCACTGCTATGTCCTTTTTGTAGCCTGGAGACCAAAACTGCACACAGTACTCAAGATGAGGCCTCACCAGTGCATTATAAAGGTTGAGCATAACCTCCTTGGACTTGTACTCCACAGATCGTGCTATATAACCTAACATTCTGTTAGCCTTCTTAATGGCTTCTGAACACTTTCTTTGAAGTTGATAGCTTGGAGTCCACTATGACTCCTAAATCCTTCTCATAAGGTGTACTCTCAATTTTCCGACCACCCATTGTGTATTCAAACCTAATATTTTTACTTCCTATGTGTAATACTTTACATTTACTGACATTAAATTTAATCTGCCACAAATCTGCCCAAGCCTGTATGCTACCCAAGTCTGTGATGATATAACGGATTCCAAATTATCTGCTAATCCACCTATCTTGGTTTCATCTGCAAACTTAACCAGCTTGTTACTTATATTTTTATCTAAATCATTTATATATATTGAAAATAGCAACGGCCCTAGCACTGACCCCTGTGGAACACCACACTTATCATCGGCCAGTTCTGATGAGGTTCCTCGCACCATCACCCTCTGCTTCATGTGTTTGAGCCAATTCTGCACCCATCTAAAAACATCACCCTGAACTCCCACTTCTTTTAATTTGATGCCCAACCTCTCATGTGGCACCTTATCAAATACTTTCTGAAAGTCCAGATAAATAATATCATAAGCTCCACTTTGATCGTATGCTTTTGTTGCAACCTCATAGAATTCCAACATGTTAGTAAAACACGACCTCCCTCTTCTGACCCCATGCTGACTGTTCAGAATAACTCCTGTCCTTGTCATGTGTTGCTCAATCTTATCCTTAATAATTCCTTAAATTAATTTTCCTGTGATGCTTGTTAAGCTTACTGGCCTATAGTTGCTTGGATCTGCCCTGTCATCCTTTTTATATAATGGGATGACATTTGCAATTTTCCAGATCTTCGGAATCTCTCCAGTGCTAAGTGACTTCCTAAAATGTGTCAAGGGTTTATATATGTACTCACTAGCCTCCTTAAGAACACGAGGATAAATATTATCTGGGCCTGGTGAATTGTTTGATTTCATCTTATTTAATCTGAGCAGCACTTCTCCCTCTACAATTTCCAAATCCCTCAGCACCTCCTTAGTAGTCCCTGTTACTTCTCAGAGGTTATCCACTTGCTCACTTGTGAACACCTCAGAAAAATGTAAGTTTAGGGCATCTGCTATTTCATTGTCTGTATCTTTTAATTCCCCTTTACTATTCCTGATGAACTTGACCTCCTCCTTAACAATTTTTTTACTACTAAAATACTGAAAGAATCTCTTGGGGTCTTCATTAGCCTTTATCTGCTATATTCCTCTCCAACTGTCTTTTAGCCTCTCTGAGATATCCTTCTTAATGGTTGCCCTCATGTTTCTCATCATGTTACCTCTGATTCTCTTTGCAGTCATTAGTCTTATATACCTTATACAGCAGTTTTTTCCTGGTAAACTTCTTTTTAAGTCTTTATTAATCCATTGTGGAGTTTTTTAGTTTAGTTTCCACACCAAATTTAGGTATGTATCTGTCCTGCATTACATGTAAAACATTTTTAAACCTGTTCCACTGCTCCTCGACTGTCTCCACATTTAAAAGCTTATCCCAGTCTATCCTACTTAGACTTTGTTGCATCTGCTCAAAATTAGCCCTACCAAAGTTCAACTTAACAATTTTAGTCTTTGCATCTGCACTCATACAAAATACTGAGAATTGTATGACATTATGGTCACGTGAGCCTAGTGGTTCAATCGCCTCTACACCCTCAATTCTATCCTGATTATTACAGAATACTAAATCCAGACAGGCTTCACCCCGTGTTGGTGCTTTAACATGCTAAAAACTCCTTCTCTTGTGCTCCTCCATCTGCAAGGTTATCCCAGTTAATATTTGGATAATTAAAGTCCCCCATGACTATAATATCCCCCTGTAAACTTGCCTTTTTGATATTACTAAAAGATGTGTGTTGAAATTACTGTCTGAATTGGGTGGTCTATAACACACTCCTAAAATAAGACCTCTTTCCCTAATATTTTCCAGGTGAAGCCACATGTCCTCACTAAGATGGGGCTCATCATCCAACTGAAGATGACTTACATTTAAACCCTGTTTGGCATAAACAGCAACCTCACCTCCTTTTCTGTTCTGTCTATCCTTCCTAAAAAATGTGTATTGCTCTATGTTACACTCATCCCCATCTTTGTTATTTAGCCAGGTTTCCATAGATAGATAGATAGATAGATAGATAGATAGATGAAAGGCACTATATGAACCAGCAAACTTGATCTTTATACAAACAGTCCCTACAAATAAATATAGAAGGAACATTTGGCTTTTCAATATCAATATCAATATCATATCAGATATAATAGACTACTAAAAAAAACCCTGGCCTCAGAAGCTGGTATTGACCCCTTTAGCAGAAATGATTTCTTAAAGATGTTTTGTATAACTTCCCACTGGTCCATGAAATTGACTCAATGAAGGTTTTGACCATTCCCCCATGCAAAATTCCTGCAGTTTAAGATGTTTGTGAGTTTTCTTGCTTGTGGTGTCTGTTTCAAATCCCCTCAGCACACTTTGACTGAATTCAAATCATAGTTTTGGAGGCTTCTTTTAGCATCAGATGGTCAGCTCTTGGGCTGAGTTTGCTGAATTGGCCCATCCTGCACAAATTACGAGTTGTTTGAAATCTACACCATTTGTATATGAGTTCAGAGGAGGCTGGCGGAGAGGTGAGAACGGTTTTAAGAAGCGATTTAAGGTGGGACGGATCTACGAGTTTTTTCGTAGGCTCTGGTAATTCTAGTTTTAAAATTGGATAATTGATCATTCCTCACCACTTTTGGCAGATTCATAGGCATTCACAGACTTCTCTCTGAGGGCCTATAAAAGAGCTCTTGATTTTGTCATGATTACACTACACACATCAATGGCAGCGACAACACCAGACCCTTGATATGTACAGTTTAAATAAGGAAGGGTCCAGCTGCAAACTACCCAAGAAGGTTCTAATCATTGGCACCTCATCTGAAACACTTGATTTTAATTTGATGGATTTGAAGTGGTGATAAATGTGGTGGTAGACTTACTTTTTCCATGTGACAAATCTGCATTTTTGTTAATTTACAATAGAACATTAGAGCAATAGAGCAACCAATACAATAACAGGCTATTCAGCCCAACCTACCTTTCCAGTTCTTTCCACTTAATTCTTCCAAATTAACATCAAGTCTAGTTTTGAAAGACCCTAAAGTCCTGTCTACCACACTACTTGATCACTTATGCCATGTGTCTGTGGTTCTCTGTGTGAAGAAATTTACCCTTAACAACTTTCCAACTGTGTCCCCATGTTCTTGATCAACTCATTTTAAAATCACAGTCTCAATCTGTTGTACTAATTGCCTTTATAATTTTAAACACTTCAATAATGTCTCCTCTTCATCTCCAATTGCTTAAACTGTAAAGGCTCAGCTCCTTTTATCTTTCTTCATAATTCATCCCCTGTAGCCCTGGAATCAGCCTAGTCGCTCTTCTCTGGATTTTTCCAGCACTGCTATGTCTCTTTTGTATCTTGGAGACCAAACCTGCACACAGTACTCCAGATGAGTTCTAACCAGTTCTTATTAAGCTTGAGCATAACCTCCTGTAACTTGTACTCCACAAATCAGGGCTCTATATAACCTGACATTCTCTTAGCCTTCTTAATGGCTTCTGAACACTGCCTAGTAGTTGATAGTGTTGAATCCACTGCAATTCCTAAATCCTTCTCATAAAGCGTAGTTTTGATTTTCAAACATCTCATTGTGTTTTCAGATCTCAAATTTTATTTCCAATGTGTAATACTTTACGTTTACCTACATTAAATTTAATCTGCCACAAATCTGCCCAAGCCTACTGTCCAAGCCCCTCTGTAATGATTCAGCGGATTTGAGATTATCTACCAATCCACCTATCTTGGAATCATCTGCAAACCTAACCAGTTTGATACTTATATTCCTATCCAAATCAATTATACATATTAAGAATAGCAGCAGCCCTATTACTGACCTTTGAGGAACACCACACTTAACATCATCCAATTCAGATAAGGTTTCCTTGCATCATAACCCTTTGCTTCCTGTGTTTTAGATAATTCTGCACTCATCTGCACAAAACACCCTGAACTTCCACTTCTTTTAATTTGATCCCCAACCTCTCATGTAGCACCTTTTCAAACGCTTTTTGGCAGTCAAGATAAATAATATCATATGCTCCAATTTGATTATATCAGTTAGTAAAACATGATCTCCTCTTCTGAATCAATGCTGAGTATTCAGCAAAGCTCCTGTACTTCTATGCTTCCTCAATCTTTTCCTTAATAATTCCTTCCATAAATTTACCTGTGATGCATGTTAAGCTTGCTTGTCCTATAGTTTCTTGGATCTGCCCAATCACCCTTTTTAAAGAATATTTGCCATTTTCCAGTGTTTCTGAATTTCCCCAGTGCACAGTGACTTCCTAAAATTTGTGTCAACAGTTTATATGTGTATTTGCTAGGCTCCTTCAGAACTCAAGGTTAAATATTTTTGTTTGATTTCAGCTTATTTAATCTAAGCTGTACTTCTCCCCTACAATTTCCAAATCGCCCAGTACCTCCTTTACTACTTTAAATACTAAAAGAATCTCTTTGGGTCATCTTTCGCCTTATCTGCCATATTCCTCTCTATACAGTATGTCTTTTAGTCTCCCTAATATCCTTCTTAATGGTTGCCGTCATGTTCTCATGCGCCCTACGATTCACTTTGCAGTCATAAATATTATACGCCTTATTCGTCTGTTTTTTCCTTTGCAGCTTCTTTTTTATCTCTTTATTAACCCAATATGGAGTTTTTTTTCTAATTTCCTACTAATATGAAATGTTGGGGTGTACCTGTCTTGTGTTATATGTAAAATGTTTTAAACCTGTTCCATTGCTCCTGAACTGTCTCTATGCTTAAAAGCTTTTCTCTTAGACTTTGCCGCATCTGCTCAAACTGTAACCTGCCAATGTTGAACTTAACAGCTTTGGTCTTTTGCATCCTTGCTCTTCCAAAACACTGAGAGTTGTAATATATTATGGTCACTTGACCTCAATTCTATCCTGATTATTACAAAATACTAAATCTAGACAGGCTTCGCAATGCATTGGTGCTTTAGTATACTATGCTAAAAAAAAACCAGTCCCTGATTATGTCTAAAAATTAATCTTATGCTCCGCTACTTGCAAGGTTGGCCCAGTTAATATTACAGTAGTTAAAGTTCCCCATGACTATAATACCTCCCTGTAAACTTGACTTTTTAATATTTTTAAAACGATTGTGCATTAAAATTACTGTCTACATTAGGTTGTTTAGAATACACTCCTACAATAGCCTCTTTCCCTTATCTTTCCTAATGAATCCAGACATCCTCACTAAGATGGGGCTCATTGTCCAATTGAAGAAGACTTGCTTTTAAATTCTGTTTGACATAAACGGCACCCCCTTCCCTTTTTCTATTCTTCCTGTCCTTCCTACAAATGTGTACCCATCTATGCTACACTCATCCCTGTCTTGGTTAAATTCTAAGATGTATACTTGATATCATTTTCATGATGAAATTAATTAAAGCATGTATTAAACATGGGGGCTCGGTGACACAGTGGTAGTGATGAGCTGGTGCCATGTCCAGAGATTGTTCCTGCAAGATGCTTCCTGGGGCATGCAAGACCCTTGATGAAATAATTTAATGCAGCAGTACTGTCTCTTTCCAACGTACCAACCCCCAACTCTTGTCCTTCCTTTTCTTTCTCCATGTTACTAATCGCCACGCAATCATCTCTTTATTAAATGTCAGACCATCTGTAAGCTTGGAACGCCAATTCTATAAAACTTTTAAGGAACATTGAAATGTCTCCGTAGTATATGTTTAATTATTCCATCCATCTTTCCATCCAGGGTTGCACCAATCCTTGGAAAGGGCACCAGCTCATTGCTACCACTATGCCACCATGCCCACAAGTTTAATTATTAACAGTATACATTATTTAAATAAAGTTAAAAATGTATCTGTATAATGTAATATACTGTACATACTTTAATGCATTTCATCTTAAACATGGTATCAAGGGCTCCAAGATTATAGCTCTCGGAAATCTAAATTGACTCCTATAAAATGATAAAATAACAATAATAATAATAATAATATGCCAAAAACAATGAAAAATATACAATATGAAAGCATAAGTACAATATACATGTACATACAGTGCAAATGGTTCATAAAGTGGTTCAGGTTGTGCAATATACAGCTTATGCAAGTTTACAGGAGGTTTTGTATTTATACAACAGTTCTACAAGGAGCACTGATGGACTG
>NW_024383422.1:0-19208 GCF_016835505.1 Polypterus senegalus
CATTTTCCTCAAAAATAAATGACCAAGTATAATATTTTTGTCTCATTTGTTACTGTTTCTTTATCTACTTTAGGACTTGGGAAAATCTGATGATGTTTTAGGTCATATTTATGCAGAAATATCGAAACTTCTAAAGGGTTCACAAACTTTCAAGCACAAATGTAAAATTGTAGTGCTAATTCTGTGCATCAAAATCCAGAGTTCAAGGGCTTGAGCTAGTACTGAAATACATAAGCTTGACAAGTTAAACAAATAAGTTTTACTATTCATTTTACTGCATGAACAAGTATTTTAAAAAGTGTTTATCTCTTTTATATTCTTTAAAGTGGTAAAAAATAATAAAAGCAAAATGCAAACTATAACAACAGATCAGTATTTGTGTAAACAGAATGTTATGAAAACGCTCACCTTCAATTAATCAAATGATAGCCAATAACTCAATTAAGCAGATTTTAGAATTGTATATTAATAATAATAACACAAATTGCACGCCAATGAACCCCAATGCCTTAAGTATTAAACCTTTTGCTCTGTTCAACCCCTTCTGTCTTCTCAGTCTGTTCAATCTGCCATGTTTAGTATATTGAGAAGCATGAATATCAAGAAACCAAATCTATAGACTTTAAATTATTATAACAAAAACTTGAATTCTGAACTAAGACTTCCATGCAGGTGTATGATGACTTACATGAATGTCATGTCTGTCATGGGATTGTAATCTTTGGCAGGCAGTAATTTACTGCATACTCTACATCGATGGTGTTTGAATGTCAGTGGTGAGGGGAGTAACTGTGGTGAGCTTGTAAATATGGCATTCAAAGAATTTTTTTTAATTATGCCTTATATTTGCATATTTAAAGAATGTTGTTTACTTTGTAAAGCTGGATTTCTTCAGATGTCAGAAAATATTTATAGACTTTAAGATAATGTAAAAATAAAATGCATGAGGTGGTTGCTTCTGTCAATTTGTGTGTCTGTCACTCATTCCCCTCACACTTGGCAATAATAACTCATCAGAAGTCTGTCCTTCTGGACATCTTGTGGTGGTTCCCACATCTTTAGGTCTGCCATTCAGTGACACAGGTGATTGTCTTTATTACTTTGGGGGTGTAGCAGACCACTTTGTGTTTACCCTCTGCATTGTGTGTTTTGTAAAAGTAAAACTCAGACAGCAGTCAGACTAGGTTTGATTCTTTATTCCTTTATTCGCAAAAAGACCCAGAAGGTTGCTGAGGGTTGTGTTGGTGTTACCGGTGTTCCCAGAGGGAGGTGTTTCATCTAGTAGGGCATCCTGATATCATCGAGAAGAGTCACAGCCACAGCTCAATGGCAACTCTGGTCTGTACTGGGAACTGAGAAAGACCGCTGCAAGGGCTCTGAGGGCCGATAAAGAGGTGTTTGTTAGAGGAGTCTGTGAGCAAGTGAGACACCATCTGTGGTCTAGTGACCCACATCCCACTTACAGAGGAATCAAAGCATTATGCACATCTGAATCTGTTCCTCAGAGAGTCACAGTCAGGGCAGCTGATGGAACGGTCCTTACGAATGACACTGCAGTTGTAACCCGCTGGGCTGGCTACTTTGAGCAGTTGTTCAAAGCTGATCCTCCGGCTAGGATGTTGGATATCTCTGGGTCCACGGTTCTTGAGGCTGATCCTCCAATTAGCTGTGAACCCCCCAGGCTCACTGAGATTGCACAGGTGGTGACCCAGCTGAGGGGAGGTGGGGCTGCAGGGATCTGTGGTATCAGGGGTGAACTTCTCCAGGCTGGTGGTAAGGCTGTCCTCCTGGCATTGCAAGCAATCTTTGCTTCCATTTGGGAGACTGGCACCATCCCAACTGACTGGAAAACGGGACTTGTCGTCCCTATCTGGAAAGGGAAGGCTGATCGCCTGGATTGCAGCAACTACAGGGGGATAACACTGCTCTTGGTGCCAGGTAAGGTCCTTGCTAGGTTCGTCTTCCAAAGAATCCATGATCACTTGCTCACCTACCAGCGACCAGAACAGTCTGGTTTTATGCCTAAGAAGTCTACCATTGACCACATCCTGGTGTTGAGGGTTCTCATGGAGAGCAAACGCGAATGCTCGCAGGGATTCTTTGCAGCTTTATTGATTTTTGCAAAGCGACTCAGTAGATCGAGCTGCCCTGTGGGACATCCTGAGGGTTCACGGGATCCCCTCACGGTTGCTGGATATCATGGCTGGCCTGTACACTGGTACTGTGAGTGCTGTACAGAGTGGAGGCAGGACCTCTGTGTTTTTCCCAGTTGATTCTGGGGTTTGTCAGGGGTGTGTTCTGCTCCTACTCTGTTCAATGCTTGTATTGGACTGGGTGTTGGAGCAACGTCATGGGGTCCAGCAGCTCTGGGGCATCTGTTGCTGATGAAAGTTTCACGGATCTTGACTTTCGAGGAGGATACTGTGATCTTCGTGGAGTCAATGTAGGCTCTGATTGGGGCGATCAAGAGACTGAGTGAGGAATCTGAGTGTCTGGGCTTGCGAGTATCCTGGATAAAAAACAACATCCAGGCATTTAATGACCTCTTGAGTCCCGAATGAGGCACATTACCCGCATTGTGAGGGAGCGTCAGTTATAGAACTATGGCCATGTGGCGTTTCCCCGAGGGTGATCCGGCTCGTAATATCCTCATTGTTGAGGTCCCTAGTGGCTGGACCAGGCCAAGGGGTCGCCCACGTAACACCTGGCTGCAGCAGATAGAGGGTCATTTCCAGGATCCCATGTTGTTTCGTCGTGTAGTAGTGGGTGCGGCAACACACTGTACGAGAGCATGCTCCACAACTTGACTTGACTTGATTTTTAAATTTACCTTTCATGTAAATAAGCCAATTTAGCTGAAGTAAGTTGTTTTTATTTATTTTTGTTGTAGTAATAAGGTTCTTCAAAACGTCTGAAACAAATTATTAGTGACACGTCAGATACTTAATTCCTGCTGATAGTTACACTTTAGACTGCATTTGTTGCCAATATGCAGTTTACCAAGTACAGACATAACATAACATGTAATTAAGTTAGTAAGACGTTAGTAACAATGTATATAACTTTGTCAGGGCTCGTATTAAAACTGCAGTGTTGCGTTGGCCGGGAATCGAACCCGGGTCAACTGCTTGGAAGGCAGCTATGCTAACCACTATACCACCAACGCATTCGACTGACAATGGAAAGTTTACGTATTTGCCTAAAGCTGGTTTTTAGATTATCTGTAGCGTTAACACTACATAGCGATCACTGTAGTCTGCTTTAACAGCTCGTTCTAAGTCGCGATTCAGCGGCGCAACTTTGCTTCGTTCTCGAAAGCTACTGTGCACCTTCATCCCACGTTAACAACCTTAACTATACAGATATATGTATTATTCGTTTAGTTTAATTGACGGAGAAGCAACGAGGATTTAAAGGGTGTTTTATGGAGTCGCTCTTTAATAGAAGAATGTAAACCTCCAACCACTTTTTCCCAAACTATGATTTCATTAAAAAAATATTTCATATAGCAATATCTGTTGTGAATACTATCAAACAGTTTAATGACTTTGTTTTCTCTGAGCTATATTAGTCCACATTTGTTTAATAAAGCATATTAGCTACCAAAATGACCCATAAGCCACTTCGTAAACCTGGAGTACCTAAATGCAAAGTTCAACAGTGCTTTAGGGGCAGGTGTGGAGGAATATCTTAATCAAATATTAATAAATGAACGATTCTTTACGTTCCCTGACTGCTCAAAACGCTTTACACAGAGAGCAGGGGAGCCACGTCATCCACCATAAATGTCCCGTATGTCATGTCTCCTGGCTAATGCGATGGCAGCTATTTTGCGCAAGTAGGGAAACCCAGGATTAGCTGCAGGGTGTTACGGGATGATAGAGACAGTTAGCCGTTTAAGGACAGGGCATGGTTAGGAGGCCAAACTCTTTCCATTTCTTCATGACTGATTTAAGCAGATATTATTTGACTTGGAGATTTTCTTCTCTCCATCCCCTGACTTGCGCTCTTCAGTCCACTTTTCATGGAGTTGCCTGTCGTGTTCTGTTTGTCTTCATTGTGTAGATTTGCCCACCATATTGATTTATCAAAATTTGATCCTTCCAAACACTGGTGCATTTAGACTACAAAAATGAGTTTAAACCCCAGACAGGTATTCTCCATTAAACTAATTCTATGACTTCTGAAACCAATCTAGGGGTGTATATTTATGCCACCAATTATTGTGTGTTATTTGTAATTAATTCAGGCCATGTCACAGAGATATGACATTAAGGAGACTTTTTCTGATGATCTGCACCAGAAGAGCACAAACCAACAAAAAATTTAATTATTGTGATTCGGTGTTATCTAGCAAGAAAATGTGAAAATGCCCAAAGCGGTGAATACTTTTTATAGACATTTGAACAATAGAACACTCTAGATGAGAACAGGCCATTCAGCCTAACAAAGCTCATGAGTCCTATTCACTTATTTCTTCCAAGAAAACATCAAGTCGAGTTTTGAAAGTCCCTAATGTCTTACTGTCGACCACACTACTTGGTCGCTTATTCCAAGTGTCTATCGTTCTTTGTATAAAGAAAAACTTCCTAATGTTTGTGTGAAGTTTACCCTTAACAAGTTTCCAATTGTGTCCGCGTGTTCTTGATGAACTCTTTTTAAAATAATAGTCTCGATCCACTGGACTAATTCCCTTCATAATTTTAAACACTTCAATCATGTCACCTCTTAATCTTCTTTTGCTTAAACTGTAAAGGCTCAGCTCTTTTAATCGTTCCTCAGAACTCATCCCCTGTAGCCCTGGAATCAGCCTAGTCGCTCTTCTCTGGACCTTTTCTAGTGCTGCTATGTCCTTTTTGTAGTCTGGAGACCAAAACTGCACTCAGTACTCAAGATGAGGCCTCACCAGTACATTATAAAGGTTGAGCAGAACCTCCTTGGACTTGTACTCCACACGTCAAGGCGCTATATATCCCAACATTCTGTTAGCCTTCTTAATGGCTTCTGAACACTGTCTGGAAGTCGACACTTGATTACAGCCAGCCCTGCTAAACATGAACCTCACTTACTATCAAAACTAAGTTACCAGCACAATGAATTAACAATTAATTCCCCAATAAAAGTAAGTTCCAGAAGGTGGTACAGTATCTTCAGTGGCAGTCTGGGGGCTACAGGGCCATTGTGAACCCTCTGAAACAACACGAAAATAACATTAAATTTGTAATCTCCAAATAGAAAACAGCATGGAATCTTCCCAGGAGTGGCCAGTCTACCAAAATGACTCCAAGGGTGCTGAATAATATCATCCGGTAAATCACAATGGATCCTGAAAACACACCCAGAGAGCTGCAAAGGTCAGTGTTCATGACTCTAAAATCAGACAGGCCCTGGGCAAAAGTGAGCTTCAGTGTAGAGCAGCACTTGCTACCCAAGAAAGACATCAGTGCTTGTCATTTTTTTGCCAGAAAGCAATGGAAGGATTCTTAAGATCTTTGAGAAGAAGATTCTATGGACAGATGAAATAAAGCAGAACTCAAATGATGATGTGGATCCCATTATGTCTGGCAAGACAAAATGTTAGAATCCCACAGTAAGAACACCATACCACAAGTTAAATGTAATGGTGGTAGTGGGATAGGGTGCTTTTCCGAACAACTTGCAATAACTGAAGTAAATGTGAATTCCACTTTGTATCAAGATGTCCAATCGTTCATTTGTGAGCTGAAGATGAAGCATAGTTGAGTGAAGCAAGGTAGTGTTCCAAAATTCAAATACACCGCCACATCAGAATGCGCTGAAAAGAAGCAAAATTAATTTTTTTTACTAATTTCGGTCACAATCCAGACCTGTGCTCAGAAACCTACCAATGTCTCTAAACTAAAGTGGTTCTGCATAGAAGAGTGGACTGAGATTCCACCACACCAACGTGAAAGCTTGCCATCAAATTAGAGGAACAGTTTATTTGCAAAAAATATGAGCTAAAGGCAATGCAACCAGTTACTTAAGTGTAAGGGGACAATTAGAAATGTCTGATTTGTTCACTTAGGTTTATCTGATACTAGAATTTAAGCGAAAGCCTAAAAACATTCAGGTTTAAAACTTTGCAATAATAAGAGGAAATATGAGGAATATGTAAATACTTTTTCTGTGCCTTGTGGTTACACTAAGCCTGGAAAATGATTACAAAAATGTAAGGACCAGTAAAAGTGTCCATGAAAACAGTAATCATGAACTACCCACTGTCAGAGATTGTGCCAAAGCCAGCAATGGGTTTTGAGTCCATAAATCTTCTGCTTTCAGGTAGTGATATATAAACAAATTGATCATCTGTTGACGATCTTCTCTATGAATTTTAAATGCATAATTATTACCTATTTATATTCTGAATGAATAACTTAAAAATTGACTTTACACAGCCTGCAGTGGGCTGGCTGCCCAGGGTTTGTTTCCTGCCTTGCACCCTGTGTAGGTTGAGATTGCCTCCAGCAGACCCCCTTGACCCTGTAGTTAGGATATAACGGGTTGGATAATAGATGGATGGATGGATAGACTTTACACAGCATCTTTTCAAATAAGATGAGTTTGCCTTCACCAGCAGGCAGTTCATATGTTTTGAAAGGTGACGACTATGGGTCCACTCTCCACCATCCCAGCTTTCTCTTTAGGCCCAGAATATTTGATGATTTTACAAACCTTTATTAATCTTGAAAATCTGAGTAGTCAAGAGCCTGACTTCTGAGTTATTATCAGTGGAGAGCATGTAATAAGTGATTTCTACATGCAAGTGCTAAACTCACCCATGGTTTCATGACACCAGCTTAACACCACACTGCTTCTGTACTTACTATGTAATTACCTGTATAATTACAGAGTAACTAGGTGTTATTGCCTTGTACTTACTGTGTAACAGAGTGTGTAGAAGAAAATAAGTCATAATATTTTAATTTAACAAAAAAGAGGACTGTAATAGAATTAATGCTGATCCAGAATTTCTGGAAAGTGTAACCTGTTCAGAAGATCACAGCTAGTAGGCCTCCAGAAAGAGAAAAAAAAAAGCAAGATAAATAATAAAGTTTGAAAATGAGTAGACCATTACACCCATTGGATGAATTTGTTTAGCTGTTAGCTTAAGTGTCACAGTAGCTCATGTAGCCACATTTCATAATTGTTCTGACGCCATCAGCACAGATTCACCCAAGCTTCTTGGTTTCCATCTTGAATGCACTTCCTGTTAATTACCAGTGAGGTATGTATTTTAGCGTTTATTAAAATAACTACAACATAGGCAGGTACAAAGTATATAGGAAGGTAAAAAACAATAAATATAAAAACAAAACATTACCATGGCCAACTGGCAACTTTCCTTCTAAAATATCATTTACCATGAAATGCCTGCATAATGGATTCACCAGACAAATCCTGAAGGTTTCATTTCATGGATGCATTTGAGGACTTTGGAAGAAATGGCATTCAAATTGCAAGCATTTTCCAGTTGAAGTATTACATGGAAAAGATACATAAAAATTGTAGTGCTAATTCTGTGCCTTCAAGGGCTTGAGCTAGTACTGAAATACATAAGCTTGACAAGTTAAGTAAATAAGTTTTATTATGCATTTTACTGCATGAACAAGTATTTTAAAAAGTGTTTAACTCCTATGCCTAAAGTATTAAACCTTTTGCTCTGTTCAACCCCTTCTGTCTTCTCCAGTCTGTTCAATCTGCCATGTTCAGTATACTGAGAAGCATGAATATCAAGAAACCAAATCTATCGACGTTAAATTATTATAACAAAAACTTGAATTCTGAACTAAGACTTCCATGCCGTCCAGGTGTATGATGACTTACATGAATGTCATGTCTGTCGTGGGATTGTAATCTTTGGCAGGCAGTAACTTACTGCATACTCTACACCGACGGTGTTTGAATGTCAGTGGTGAGGGGAGTAACTGTGGTGAGCTTGTAAATATGGCATTCAAAGAATTTTTTTAATTATGCCTTAAATTTGATTATTTAAAGAATGTTGTTTACTTTGTAAATCTGGATTTCATCAGATGTCAGAAAAATATTTATAGACTTTAAGATAATGTAAAAATAAAACGCATGAGGTGGTTGCTTCTGTCAATTTGTGTGTCTGTCACTCATTCCCCTCACACTTGGCAATAATCACTCATCAGAAGTCTGTTCTTCTGGACATCTTGTGGTGCTTCCCACATCTTTAGGTCTGCTATTCATTGACACGGGTGATTGTCTTTATTACTTTGGGGGTGTAGCAGACCACTTTGTGTTTGCCCTCTGCATTGTGTGTTTTGTAAAAGTAAAATGCAGACAGCAGTCAGACTTGGTTTGATTCTTTATTCCTTGTATGAAGCAACAAGAAATGTACGTCACTAAATTTAAACTGACTCCACTGTCATTCCCTTTCAGTGTTCACACCACGTCTCTTGTACATATCATGGACATTATAACACAACTACTGTATTTACAGTACATGGAAGTCCAATAAATTCACACTTCATTTGTTCACAATAATAATGTAGTGGCTAACAAGAGTAAAACACAAAATGGGTCCTTGAAATGTGGTGCTCTATATTTATTTATTGAGAAACAAGAAACTAAAGAAAACAGCAAACACCCTTCCCTGCCCGCTGTCTGGGGTCGCGAGGCACACCTCTTAAACAACAAACACCACTATGCTGTTTTCACCCCTTACTTTTGCAATGCACATTTAATTACTTTCCCTGTTCACTCTTAAAGCTTCTTTCTCTATCTTCAGCCAGACACACACTCACACCTCCTCCTTTCTGTCTCTGACCCTACAGCGCGTACTTTTCTTGTTTCTCTATTTTGTCATAATCATCCCAGAGACTCTTCTAAGAGATGTGTGGTGCCCTGAACACAATAAACAGAAAACATCCTAAACATTAATTATAAGACACCACGCTGTCCTCTCCGCAGCCCCTCGCCCCTAGAGAACACAAAATCCAAGAAATGTCTTGGTAGCCTTCTTCTATATCTGGGTCATGAAGAGGCTTGTTCCAGAGTTCCATCCCTGCCATCATTATGCTCCACTGCACAGGAAACTAACTGGGCATCCAAATATGGTGCAAGCCAATCTTGATGAGCAACAAGTTTCTTGCCTTCTGGTGTAATTGTACATGATAAACTATTTCCCTTTGTTGAGCAATGATATAACAGTGCCCTACCCATGGGCTATCCGGCTTGGGGCAGCACCCTCTTCAACACAGAGGGCTTTATACCCAGACCCGTGTAGCAGCTGGAGGCAAGACATGGCTGTAAGGACAAATTTTATGTGTACTCCAGTGTGGGAGAAGGTGGAGTGATGAGTTGAGAGGCAACAGTTGTATATATACTTTTGAGTCACATTCAGTAACAGCATCTAAGGTTTCAGAGAGGTTACAAGTTTGAACTTAATTGTCCAACACCTCCACAGAATATAGTAGTAGTAATAATAGCAAATCATCAGTCAAGGAGAATGTGAAGAGTATTTAGAACAGTAAATATGAACTAGAATATACAAACAGTGAAAGAGAAAAATGTTTGGAATTTTCATTCTATTGAAGTTTATATATGTGACAAAGCTGATACAGTAGCCTCCCAAAAGTAACATGGACTGCTAAGGAGATATTTAGGAATTTGAAGACTGTACAGGGAGAACTGCTACAGGGATTAAATTGAGTAAAATCTAATAAATCCCAAGGACCAAATAACACTTACCCTCAAGTATTTAAAGATGTTAGGGAGTGTGGATAGAAACCCTTGACACATAGCTTTCAAAACATCTCAGCACACTAGAGACGTTCCTAAGAATTGGAAGCTAGTAAATATTACCACTTTTTATTAAAAGGATGATTAGGCTGATCCACATAAATACACCAGTTAGTTTAATATGCATCACAGATAAATCAATTGAAGGAAATATTAAGGATAAGATTGAGCAACACATGTCAAGAACAGGAGCAATAGCAAATAGACAACATGCATTCAAATATCCTCATCATATCCTCAGGCTAGAAGAACTGATTTCTCTCACAATCACTAAAGCTTACAGTAAGAATTTACAATGGTAGTGATATACCTCAGGAATCTGTTCCTGTTTGGAAAGCTTATCGTTTTATTAACAATGTGTTTGCTTTCCTCTTCTCTTTATGAATGTGAGAAATGAGCTTTAATTGGAAAACGAAATTTTTACTCTTTACATATATATAGCCATTGTTATTTATGTGTGACTCTGCTGTCATTATGGTAAACATACACTTCCATGGTCCCAGCATGGTGCTGATTTACTTATCTCAGTCCTCATATTAAAAAGTTTATGAAACACAAAACTGGTCTATTGATTATCATTTACAAAAATGATACAAAACATGTACGCTATATAGCAGCGCTGTCTGCAACTCACTAAGATTATTTAAAGTCTATGGTTAAAAATCACTGAAACGTTCATGTAAATTCAGTGTGACATTATGTGACTTCTAGTCGTTGGGTATATCACACTTGCCGACTGAGATGCTGATTTTATCTCCAGACCATGTCAATTTACACAGGTATTTTTTGTGTACCTAAATCTATTTTACTCTATGGCTTGTACTGTCAACTTTCCAAAAGTTCTTTTAAAATACACAAATGTAACATACTGTAGGTAGGAAAAGTGAGGAGAAGAAGTTTATGACAGAAGTAGAAAAGGTAGACAAAAAATGAGTGAACACAATAGAAATAATCTCAACAGTGGAGTTGTAATCAATGCAAATAGTGGTCTGCCTGCAAGCTTAATGAAGTCAAGTGTCATCTATGAAGAAAAAAAAAGATACCATCAATAACTTTAGTTTGGAAAGTTTGTATTTATAAAGTTTGCACAGAGAAATGGTTTCATACTATTCTTGCTTAAATTCTAAGTTATTTGCTGTTTTTATTTCTTTAATATCTGATCTAATGGAAAATCTGTTTAAGAATAAAAGGCTATTTTGTTATGTTTATAGTTTTTTAATTGTTTGTGTGATTGTTTTTTTTTAATATCAATAAGTACTAATAGGAATGACATTTACTATTCCTGCAGTCCACACAATACAGACAACTTGTTAGAAGTACATATTTAAATTTAAGCAATGCTTTGCGTCCAAATTACTAAATTAATTTAGCTTTGAGTTCCGTGCTAGGCTGGCACAAGTGGCACAGTGGTAGCTGCTGCCTTGCATTAAGGAGACCTGAGTTTGCTTCCTGTGTCCTCCCTGTGTGGCGTTTGCATGTTCACCCTGTGTCTGTGTGGGTTTGCTCCAGTTTCCTCCCACAGTCCAAAGACATGCAGGTTAGGTTCATTGGCGATCCTGAAATTGTCCCTGCTGTGTGTGAGTATGTGCCCTGTGGTGGGCTGGCACCCTGCCCAGGGTTTGTTCCTGTGTTGGCTGGCTGATTTAATCAAGTGCAGTAAGGAAACCAAATGTACTGAGTTAATTGAAATCAAAAAGTGTTGCTTTTTGGATTTAGATGAGCTCACACAAACACATTTTTTTGGTATATTTTAAATATATAGTCATATATTGAATATACAGTACGTAATTGGTAAATCCAACACATCATTTTTCACAGTGTAGCTGAACGTTAGGGGAGTAGCTGCCAGTCAGGCTCCGATGTTTCACCTTCTCCTAACAAAATTGTATGAGATGACAGAATATATATTCAAGGAGGAAGTCTTTCAATGAAAATTGAAGGGCAATCGATCCAGATTAAGCGACAGGTTGAATAATCACAATAGTTTTTTTTAATATCACCTTTTGAATAATATAATTGCATGGGTCGGGAATCGAACCAGGGTCAATTGCTTGAAAAGCAGCTATGCTAACCACTATTCCACCAATGCGGAACGTAAGGAGGTCATTACTATTATATCAAAAATTTTCTATTAAGTCTATAGCCGTTTTTTTTTTCAAATTCGCTCTGACTTAGGATTTGACTCAGTAACGGCCGGATGGATTTTGTTTTTACTGTGAATGCAGGACGTAGTGTTACTGGTGTTACCAGAAGGAGATGTTTCAACTCGGAGGGCATCCTGGATATCATCGAGAAGAGTCACAGCGCACAGCTCAATGGCAACTCTGCTCTGTACCGGGAACTGAGAAGGACGGCTGCAAGGGCTCTGAGGGCCGATAAAGGGGTGTTTGTTAGAGGAGTCTGTGAGCAAGTGACACACCATCTGTGGTGTAGCGATCCACATCCCACTTACAGAGGAATGAGAAGCATTACGCATATCTGAATCTGTTCCTCGGAGAGTCGCAGTCAGGGTAGCTGATGGAACGGTCCTTACGGATGACACTGCAGTTGTGACCCGCTGGGCTGGCTACTTTGAGCAGTTGTTCAAAGCTGATCTTCCGGCTAGGACGTTGGATATCTCTGGGTCCACGGTTCTTGAGGCTGATCCTCCAATTAGCTGTGAACCACCCAATCTCACTGAGATTGCACAGGTGGTGAACCAGCTGAGGGGAGGTGGGGCTGCAGGGATCTGTGGTATCCGGTGTGAACTTCTCCAGGCTGGTGGTAAGGCTGTCTTCCTGGCATTGCAAGCAATTTTTGCTTCCATTTAGGAGACTGGCACCATCCCAACTGACTTGAAAACGGGACTTGTCGTCCCTATTTGGAAAGGGAAGGCTGATTGCCTGGATTGCAGCAACTACAGGGGGATAACACTGCACTCGATGCCAGCTAAGGTCCTAGCAAGGGTCGTCCTCAATAGGATCTGTGATCACTTGCTCCCCTACCACCGACCAGAACAGTCTGGTTTTTGGCCTAAGAAGTCTACCATCGACTGCATCCTGACACTGATGGTTTTCATGGAGCACAAACGCGAACATCGGCAGAGTTTCTTTGCAGCTTTTGTTGATTTTCGCAAAGCGTTCAACTCAGTAGATCGAGTTACCATGTGGGACATCCTGAGGGTTCGTGGGATCCCCTCGAGGTTGCTGGATATCATGGCCGGCCTGCACACTGGGACCGTGAGTGCTGTACAGAGTGGAGGCAGGACCTCAGTATTTTATTCCCAGTTAATTTTGGAGTTCGTCAGCGGTGTGTTCTGCTTCTTCTCTGTTCAATGCTTGTATGGACTAGGTTTTGGGCAAGGTGACCTGAGACGAAGACTGGACTCCTTCGGTACTGTGTCTCTTCGGAGAATCCTTGTGAACCTTTGGTTTGACTTTGTGTTGCTCATTAATTAAGTTCCGAATGAGGCACATTACCTGCAGTTACGGCACTACGGTCATGTGGCGTGTTTCCTGGAGGGTGATAAGATCCCTCATTGTTTGGGACCCGAGTGGCTGGACCATATATGGCATATAGAGGGTAATTTCTGGGATCCCAAGTTGTTTCATCGTGTAGTGGGTGTGGCAATGCACTGTACCAGTGAATGCTCCCCAACTTGACTTGACTTGATTTTTAAATTCACCTTTCATGTAAATTAGCCAATTTAGCAGAAGTAACTTATTCGATTTTATTTTTTTTTCGTTGTAGTATTAAGGATCTTCAAAACGCCTGAAAAGAATTATGAGTGATTTGACACGTCAGATATTTCATTCCTGCTGATAGTTACACTTAAGACTGCATTTGTTGCCAATATGCAGTATACCAAGTACAGACTTAACATAACGCGTAATTAAGTTAGTAAGACTTTAGTAGCAATGCATTTAACTTGGCCAGGGCTCGTATTAAAACTGCAGTGTTGCGTTGGCCGGGAATCGAACCCGGGTCAACTGTTTGGAAGGCAGCTATGCTAACCACTATACCACCAACGCAGGCCGTAAGGAACCCTTTACTAATTTTTTAAAAATTTACCTTTAAATCTATAGTCGTCTTTTTTTTCAAATCCGTTCTGAAATAGGATATGACTCAGTGTTGTGATGTAGGATTTTGCATATAACTTGATAAATGTTTTGTATGTCTTTATTTATAATTTAGGCAAACCAAGTGGTGAGAGGTATTCATGTTTGCCTTCCCCCATCCCCCTTTTTACGACTGTCTCTTTGTAATTTTATGACAGGATTTGGGGGGATGTGTCTTAAACCAGTTTGAT
Source organism: Polypterus senegalus (assembly GCF_016835505.1). Classification (NCBI taxonomy): domain Eukaryota; kingdom Metazoa; phylum Chordata; class Cladistia; order Polypteriformes; family Polypteridae; genus Polypterus; species Polypterus senegalus. Next base: position 14,075 of record NW_024383422.1, read on the forward strand.
CTCCCACACAAAGCCAGGTTAGTGTAATATATGGTCTTGGGGTTGGGCAGGAGATAAGATGTTCTATTTCACCCATTGGTCTGAGGTATGGCTGTTTGGAATTGGCTTGTCTCAGAGGCCTTCAAGTACCATGATGTCCTATTGGTTCTAGGAATTGGAGAGAACATCTATAAATGTACTTGCTCAACCACATTCTCTCTCTCTCTAACTGACCCACATATGAAGAAGCATCTCTCTGCTAACCTGTGATGATGAAGACAACACAATGAAGAGCACAGCTCAGCAGCCATATTGAACAGACATGTGGCTGAAAGCTGAGCACCAACGATGCCTTAACTAGAGACATTTTAAGTAACTGCAAGTCTGTGTGCCACCTGAATTACACATCACCATTTTATCAGGTTGTATGGTTGCCAATATTCAAATGTACTTTGCATTTTGTTATTATTTATGAATATTATCAGTAATACATTATTTTATGTGTAACTTAACTCCTGCTTGTCTTTTACTACATCTAATTGCCTGAGGTTATAGATATAGAAGGGAAGGTGGGGATAAGTTATATACAGTGGTAAGTCTGTGAGATTAGGTATTCTAAGGCTACATATTAATAATACAATAGGGAAAGTAGAGCAATATATATTACTCTACCAAGATAAAACAATTGGCGTAGTCGGCAGGATTTTGGGGTAACCAAGTTTTGCACCCTGTTTGCAAATACTGTTTTGATGTATGTGTTTGTTTATGTATGTGAATTTTAGGGCACCCAGTGTACAAATGCGGTGGAAGTAAAACTTTTTGGTTGCTGAATGGAATATAACCAACAAAGTGTAGAGACTTCATGTGTGTCACAAGGACACCCGCATGTTTGTTAGTGCTGGTGGTAGTGAGTCCCTAATTAAAGTGCTAGGAGTGGTGAAAGATGCATGCGTCATTCATACGGCATTTAAGTGGTTAAAGTGCTAGGGAGTGATGGGACATGCATTCATCATTCATACGGTACTTATTCGTTTAGAATCTTTGTGTATGTATGTGTATGTTTGCTTACAGGGGCAAAAGTAGGCCAACCCATAACGAATTTGGCAAATTGTATTAGAGTAAATTGTAGACTTAGAAATGCCTAAGTTCATTTTAAAGTCAGCCATCTTCCAGTGGAGTGGCAGAGGGAAGCAGGCTAAAGCTAGGAAACCTGTAGTTCAGGTAGAGAAAGCAGAAGCTGAGCTGAGTGTGCCACAAAATGGAAGGGGCTGGAAGGATTAAAAGCAAGAAAACAGAGATCAGGTTTAAAGAAGACAGCTGCTGTTATAAGAGGTTTACTAGCTTGTATTATTGGTAATAAGGAAGATCATGATAAGGAAGAAAATAGCAAAGTGAATGAAAGTGAAAGTTATGGAATGTTGAGTGAGAGTTTTGAAAGATGTAACAGTTGGTGTGATAATTGTGAAGTGTTAGCATGTAGAACATCCTGCTAAAGTAGAAAGCAGTGAAAGAAGTGGAAAAAAGAGAGAAAACCACCCATGGTAAAGTTAGGGCAACAGTAACCAGATCGGACTGGAACCCTAAAACATGGGTGGGTGACTTACATGAGACAGAGAGTGTGCTCAGATAAAGAGTGGGAATGTGAGTGTGAGGAAAAGGAGAGATGAAAGGAAGGGAAAACAGCAAGGGTGTTTTCTTCCTTTATTCTCCACTGCACCACAATCTCCAAGTAATTCTGAGGCCTGTCCAGTATTTAAAGAGCATGCTACACTGATAGATATTTCACCACTGTTAGGAAAGGTAACCAGTGCTGCATTGAAATTTGATTTAGGACAAAGAGATCAGATAGAAGGCAGAGGAGCTGGTGAGTGTGAATGGCAATTGTTGACTAGAGGGCATGAACTGGATATTGGCTTAAGGATACTGAGTAAAGAAAGTGTGGAATTAAAACAAAGAACAATGGAAATGAAAGGAATTCAAGTGCTTGTGTGTGAAAGGTCTGAATGTGCTAGTGCAAGAATGGCTGAGTTGGAAAGAAAGTGCACCAGTTTAGGAGTTGGTTTGAATGAAACAGGACAAGCCAAAGAACAAAGGATGGGGATGGTGCAGCAGGAAGTTTTAGCAAGCTCAGGCAGGAAGTCAGGAATGCACAGGGGTGTGAAGGTCCTAACAGCTCTGCTAGGCCGGTCAGTAATTAAAAAGCACACACACTTAGGTTCAGTAATTGAAACCTGACTGACCAGTTGTTCAAAAGACAGCCTATGACTCTCCATGCAATAAAATGGAGAAAAGTGAGCTGGTCTTTAGTAAAAACACAGGTCAGTTTTAGGAAGCGATGCTGGATTTAGCACTTGGATTTTGGAGGCTACAGCCCACACTTTCAGGTAGCAGTTACCATACAATAAAAAAAGGACACACGGGCAATGAAATATGGTTTTTATGGACTTTGGTTTGGTGCAGGTAATAAATAGTGAAGGCAATTAGCAGAGTAAAATCCATGCAGGAGATTGGGTTACCATTGGCACATTGGAGTGGCATGGCACTAGCGGCTAAGCTGTTCCAATGAATGCCTAGAAGCAAATTTTGAGTGTTGGCACCAGGTCGACAGCCAAGAAAATGAGATGGACAGAAACTGCTTTGTCACCTTCCATTTTGCAGACCTGCTTACATAGCAGAATAAAGAAGATACAACATGTAAAGACTAAAGACAAAGACAAAGACATGAAGAGGAAGTGAAGAGACAGCAAGAAAAAAGACAATTACTGGGGTTTAAGTGAGTAGCAAGTCCACAAGTCATGCAATAATAAGGCTAGTCACAATAGCAATAGTTTAAAAGGAAAGGTTTGATCAATACTGCAGCAAATTTATATTCCAAGGGGTGGAAACTGAACAAACCAGTTAGGAATGCCAAAAATAAGGGGATTACTTTTGTGCTCATAAAGTATACATTCTGGGTATTAATTAATTAAGTGGGATAATTAATATAATTAATAATATTAAGGAAAATGTATACTAAGAAAATTGGTGAACTTTTCAGGAAAGCAGGTGCAGCTGATACATTTGCAAGACATATGGGCTCCGATGTTCAGGTATAATCTAATTGGGAAAATACGGAAGCCCTGCTGAGATTGTCGGCTGTGGTACAGGCACAGGACCAGTGGGCCAATTCTGAACTGAGGTGTTTAGCACAATGAGTATGCATATGGTGAGCAAACAACTCTAGGGGTGGCCTACAGGGGAATGATGAGAGTTGAAAAGTTTTGATGTCTCATGGTGGTGATGCCAGCCTATACTGGTAAAGGCTGATGGCAGTCAAGAGTTGCACCATGGGTAGGAAAGCACAAGAGGCAACTAAGTCAACCCCAAATGTGTGCAGAGGGGCCACAAATGTTGGTTTGTGAACAGTTTATGCAGTGGCACATGTGCTGTCACTTGGGCAGAAGTGGTTGTACTGGCACCTGTGGCATGTTACCTTTCAAATTTTGATGTTAATTGTACAGCTGCATATGCTTAAACAGATAGTTTGGGACAGGGTCTAATTAGCAGTTAGACAGAGAACAAGTACAGATTAAAAATTCACACAATAGACTAAATTGTAGTGGGCTAGTTTAGTGGAAGGTGTGGACTTGTCTCATTTTGAACCACCAGATCTGATGACATATGGAGACTGCAGAAAGAGTTGGCCTTAAGCTGGAGCAGATACAAGTCATCGGGAGGGGCTTCAAGTTCTTCAGATTGTCTTTGAAATAAAAGAATATGTAATGGACAAATGGTCACGGACAAATTTTAACACTGGGAGAGCAAATACTGCAAATCAATGCACAAGTTACGCATCAGACTCTTGAAACAATTTAAAGACATTGTGTATAAAGACACTGTACAAAACATTCATCGGGGTGGAGTGTTGTGATGTAGGATTTTGCATATAACTTGATAAATGTTTTGTATGTCTTTATTTATAATTTAGGCAAACCAAGTGGTGGAGGTATTCATGTTTGCCTTCCCCATCCCCTTTTACGACTGTCTCTTTGTAATTTTATGACAGGGGTTTGGGGGGATGTGTCTTAAACCAGTTTGATCTCCCACACAAAGCCAGGTTAGTGTATATGGTCTTGGGGTTGGGCAGGAGATAAGATGTTCTATTTCACCCATTGGTCTGAGGTATGGCTGTTTGGAATTGGCTTGTCTCAGAGGCCTTCAAGTACCATGATATCCTATTGGTTCTAGGAATTGGAGAGAACATCTATAAATGTACTTGCTCAACCACATTCTCTCTCTCTAACTGACCCACATATGAAGAAGCATCTCTTTGCTAACCTGTGATGATGAAGACAACACAATGAAGAGCACAGCTCAGCAGCCATATTGAACAGACATGTGGCTGAAGCTGAGCACCAACGATGCCTTAACTAGAGACATTTTAAGTAACTGCAAAGTCCCTGTGCCACCTGAATTACACACCACCATTTGATCAGGTTGTATGGTTACCAATATTCAAATGTACTTTGCATTTTGTTATTATTTATGAATATTATCAGTAATACATTATTTTATGTGTAACTTAACTCCTGCTTGTCTTTTTACTACATCTAATTGCCTGAGGTTATAGATATTGAAGGGAAGGTGGGGATAAGTTATATACAGTGGTAAGTCTGTGAGATTAGGTATTCTAAGGCTACATATTAATAATACAATAGGGGAAAGTAGAGCAATACATATATTACTCTACCAAGATAAAACACTCGGTAACGGCCGGATGGATTTTGTTTTACTGTGAATGCAGGCGTAGAATACGGTTTTCCGACTGTTGGATTTAACGACTAGATTTTTAAATTCACCTTTCATGGAACTCAGCCAATTTAGCGAAGTAAGTTATTCGTGGGAGGCTGCTCGCATCATGAAGGGGATGGTGGAAAGCCCTCGGGAGCCGATCCCGGAGAGTCGTAACCGTTGGAGAGCCAATAGGATCAGGTCTGTTGGGGGTGGAACTGGAATGGTGCTGAGGCATCACCTGCTGCACGGCCACTCGGGTTCATTTCAGGTGGCGACTGGTACTGTGCTCTTGGTGAATGGGCCTTTGTTTTTTTTGTTTTGTATTAATTAAGTTCAATAGGGAAATTTCCATGGTGAGGGGGCCAGTTCGGGAACCCCTTTC
>NW_024383423.1:0-11306 GCF_016835505.1 Polypterus senegalus
CTTTTTATACGGGGTTTTTATAGCTCCCATCACTTGCATGAAGTTAACCACTGCGTGGCCAGCCAGTAAAAGGCCTTAAAGATGAACCAGAAGGAATAATGACATGGCCCCCTTCCTCATCTGACCTAAACCCTATCGAGAACTTGTAGGCACTTCTTAAGCGCTAGATTCTGGGAGAAAAACAATACACCTCTCTGAAGAGTGTCTGGGAGGCTGTAGTCACTGCTCCACAAAAAGCAGATCGTCCAACTGATCAAGAAACTGACAGACTCTATGAATGGAAAGAAAGGCTTATGACTGTTATTGGAAAGAAGGGGTGGCTATATTGGTCATTGATTGATTGATTGATTTTTTTGAAATGTCAGAGATGTTTTGTTGTAGAATTTTGAGGTGTTTGTTTATTATTCACACTATAACAGATGAAAATAAACAAATGAGATGGGAAAATTTTCATTTTTCCTTTGGTTGCATAATAAATCTGCACTACTAGTTGCCTAATAAAACTATCTTAAATATGTATTCCCCCGATGATGTTCACACTCACATTTCCGTTGTGAAACATTCAGGTTTCAGGTTTATTAACATTTTGGATTGACTGACTATCCACTGTGTTTGTTCCTTATAATAAAATTAATCCTCAAAAATACAACTTGCCTAATAATTCTGTACACAGTGTAGGCGATCTACAAGTCTCTGACTTAAAGTTTCAATCAAACAATATATTCAATCTCTTTTCACTGTTCTGTTATTTCACAGAGTAATAATTTCCGTTTGTCTGTGTAGATAGAGATCTTTACTTTTCATTTTGTTGACTTTCGAAATGGCCAAATTCTCCATCTTACTTGGATCTGGAATACATCTCACTGGACTTCCAAAAAAGTCTCTTAAGAAAGATCACGTCTCGTCTCTTATAATAGAGATGTTTATTATATTTATGTGTTTTGGTTTCACCCAGAGCCTTCAAGACCACCCAGCCATCCCTGTTAAGGGGGTCAGCTCAGAAGATGTGCAGGTGGGTGAGCCTGTGGTGTCCCTGATGATGGACTATCTGTCAGGCAGACTCCAAAGACTGTGTGAGCAACACTGGAGCAGCACAAGGAACAGGCCTGTCTGCTTTCCCTCATCACTCTGCGCACCTCACACTGGAAATAACACAATTTCTCTTTTCTTGTTTATCCAAAAATCACCCCAAGGAGTGTCTCAGAGGGATTTAACAGGCCATGTTTTTGAGAGCCCCTAACTCCAGATTTGCTAAGAAGAGAGGAAAAACAAAAGAAATGGTTGAATACACACACACTAGAGCTAATATTTCCAAAGCCTCAGTACACCTAAACTGCATGTCTTTTGATTGTAGGTGGAAACCCACATGAAGACAGTGAGAACATACAAACTCCACCAGGGAAAAGTCACAGTCGAAAAATAAAATGTATTTCTAATATATAGGATGCATGAAGATACTTTCGTATTCAAGAATGTATACAGACAGACAACATCAATAGACAACATCAAACATGAGTCTGTGTTACCTTAGTTGGTTCTTTCTCTTGCACTTATAGAAAGGCACTTAACTTGTGATTTTATTTCTCATAATTTTTATCAAAATATTTAACAGTAAACATCACTCATTAGAACCAGCTTTTAAATGTTCTCCTCTCAGTTCTCCTTCAGTTCTTAGTTACTTATTATGTTTCTCGAGTCAGCACTGTGATGGCAGTTTGGTTTTCCTCACAGGTTGTCTACACTCCCTTACAGCTCCTCTGTGTGTGTGAGACGCTGCTCTGAACTGATTCAAGTCCACTTTAGTTTCCTTACTGAATTTATGATAAGACCCTCACAACAGCTAAGCCTTCTCCTTCACACAGTTATGGTGATGTCAACTCCCAGAATTCACACTCCTTTATCTTAACTACCAAGTCACAGTCAGAGTTCTCAGACTCAGCAGGTGAACTCCTGACTTGGTTTTATGGTCACTGAGGTGGAGGTGGCCTTTGTCAGATTGTTGTGTCCATGGAGAGCTTCCTCTGTCACACATTTAAGAATATTCAGTTGGCTTTGTCTTTCTTCTAACAGATTCTTTTCTCTCTCTTGTCCTTTTCTCGTTGTGACTGTAGGTTGTTCTGCAGTTTATAGTCTTTGAGGTTTCACACTTACTGGTTATCTTTTAGGGGCAAAAAATGTACAACTGCTGGTTGATGTCCTCCTTCAGTAATTCTAAAGATGTTATAGGTGGTCTCTTTAACTTTTGTACCTTGCTTTCTTTTATCAAGTCAGGACTGAATGAGACCCCATGTTCAACTCCATTACAGGGTCTTCAGCTCTTACTGTCTGGCACTCGTTGCCCTTTGGAGCAGAGATCATTGAACCTTTGTGATGGCCACAATAAGGGTCTTACTACAGGACAGAAGATAATCAGGGGCAGAGATCAGAGTTCTAGGTGCTTACAAAGGGTTATAAAGGACAGGGTTGACATTTGCTGTGGTGTCTTGGATGAACAGAAATACAACCTTTACTGCTAATTCCTGCTAAGTGTTGTCCATCAAGTTGAGTTTTGGCTCCTTCTTCAGTCACAAAGTGATAAAGAGTGACATACTGAGACATCACTGGGTGTCATTTGCTGTGGTTGATCAGACTGATCAGATGACACACAAAACTGCCAAGGAGAGTCCTGGTGAAGTGAACTGGCGTCTGAGCTGAAGTTACTGAGTCAATAAAGAGGGCAGGTGGTGGCAGCTTAAGAAAGACTTCTGACCAAGCAGTGCCAGTCTGTCCTACAATTACATGTCTGCTTTCAGGGACATCTGAAGAACTGATTTATGTAAATCAATCCAAATCAAGTGTATGCCAAACAACAGAAAACATAAACAGATCAAAAATTAGATGTCAATATTAGATGACCTGATTCATATTAAACTGTTTAAATATCAGGCCACTTCATAGACTTCATTGTTGTCTGAGATGTTGGTTTCAAAGTGTGTTCACCTGTGAGCCGAGCTCTTTTAATATTCCAGCGAGGGACTTCGGCCACATTTGTGTCACTCACTGAGACCTGGCAGAGCCGATGTGACACTAGTCCTTTACTTAAAGAAACACCAAATGGTGGACTGAAGTTAAGTGTCTTTATCTGAACTTACTGTACATTGAGGTTGTGTAGTAGTGATGGGGATTTGAAATTTGGCTTAGATGGTCAGACTTACACTTCTAGTAAGTTCTTTACACTCCTGCTAGACTTGTTAGGGTTTTACCAAATATGAAAGCTCAGAGTCTTTGTCATAATCATACATGTGGTGGGATTATCACTCAGGGGTTTGACATTCAAAATGTCCTTACTGCTCCACTAAATAACATGATGTCTAATCACTAATGAAGAGCCTGATGAGTTATATCATTTAAAACAGAAAATCTACATAGGAATAATATATTGACATTTCTGAGCAGAACTTATTGTAAGAATCGTAGACTTAACTCTGGAGTACAATACACATTGACATGTGACAATAATGTGTCTCTTAAACAGCCCTGAGATCAGCCAAATGCAAACTCTGATTCTTTAAAATGGACAAACACACACAAGGCAGGCGAGCAGCTAAGCACACTCAGCGTGTAAGTGTCAGCAGTACAGAGTGTGTCTATTGGCGTGTCAGACCTTCTATTGAATTACGTTTAGGATGACATTGTGTGCTCACTTACTATGCTTACATCAGCCAAGCGGTAACATCATCTTGTTAAGAACACCTCAGGAGGGTCGAGTGTCAGACATTTCTAAGCATAGCCCGTGGCCTTCGCACCCTGCCAGTGGACATTTCTAGACTGCAGGCTATAGTTGGCCTTCCACTGCCTTAGAAACTAAAGAGAAACTGATCAGAGCAGAAAGAAACTCAGCTGGCTGTGAGGAGAGAACTCAGTTGTTTGTGGGCCATCTTGGGGATCTCATCCTGAGCTGTTTCATGACTTTCACCAGTCTCACCAGGATGGACTCCAGCAGCCAATGCTCTGAACTTGAAACATCAGGTTTATAAGGGTCTAGTAAAACCTCGATTATCAGTCAGGGGTCAGGACCGAGGCTGTGACAGATAAGAAAAAAGGCGGATAACAGAGCAGCTACTTTAAAATGACATAGAGTTGTATTAGTTTAGCAAACCGTCATAAAAATGATATTAACAAAATGAATTAATTTATATAATATGACCAATGACCAGCGTAATAAGCAAATACAACTCAAGTCCTGGGCCTCATATATAAGCGGTGCATACACACAGAAATGTTATGTAGGAACGTTTCCACATTCAAATCGCGATGTATAAAATCTAAACTTGGTGTAAAGCTACGCACTTTTCCACGGTACCTCATACCTTGTCGTCTATAAGTTCTCCACTTGCTTTTTGCAGACTAGGCACCCAAGCGTCAAAGCAGTGCTACTGTTCCTGTGTGTTTACTCTTTCTTTCTTAGATGTACATTCCTGTGCGGCATTATAAATACAATAAAACTAACACATATTGTTTATTAGTTTAATGCATCTGATTGTAATTAACCTGTAACAACATAATGGTCAGGGACTAGCCATAGTATTCCAAATACCTCAACTGCTTTATCCTTGTTACTCACTGCACCTTCTTCTTCTTTCAGCTGCTCCCGTTAGGAGTTGCAATAGCGGATCATCTTTTTTCCATATCACTCTCCTGCACCACTTTCGGAGTATTTATATCACTGTATCGGTGTGAATCACAGCAGCAGCTGATCGGAAAGATTAATTCTCGGGACACAGCATCAGCTGCACGCTGCCTCGAACACTGCAGCAGCTTCAGAACCTTTCCTATCCGGACCTCATGGTTCACAAACAGTTTCATCCCAAGAACTCTAAATGCAGTCAATCAGTCCATCAAGTGCTCCTTGTAGAACTGTCTGGACTTATAAGTATAATCACCTCACTGTAAACTTGAGATACAATTTTAATTTAATAATAATAATTTAAATTTAAATTTAAATTTTTAAATATAATTTAATTATAACAAAAGAAAAGCTACAAACCGCTATTAAAGCTGAAGATGCGTAACGGACAATGGGATTTCTGTTGTTCCAATGTGCAGAACTCACAGTAGTAATTGGGAGAGACTGGCGTGCAGAAGGTTGGAGTTTGTTATTTAGTCCTGACAGTTAATCAAGTGACAGAATGTCGAGTTTTACTGTAGACTAACAAAATACCAGCGCTTGCAGTGAAGTAGTGTGTTAAAGAAGCAATGAAAAAAGAAAAGGAAACATTTTGAAAATACATGTAACATGATTGTCAATGTAATTGTTTTGTCATTGTTGTGAGTGATGAGTGTTGCTGTCATATATATATATATATATATATATAAATATATATATATATATATATATTACACACACACAATACATATATATATATATATACATATCTATACATATACACATACACACACACATACATACATATATATATACATATATATTATATATATATATATATATATATATATATATATATATATATATATATATATATATACATATATATATATATATACATATACATATATACATACATACACACACACACACACATATATAAACATACATATATATACATTATACATACATATCTACATATATACACACACAGCTATTTCAGTATCAGTGCAACAGCGGTTTGTTAAAACGGATGACACCCGCTTCTTACGCAAGTCTCGTGGATATTATGAACTATCAGATTTGTTCAAGTTCTATTTAAATTTTAAATAGAAGGAATTTTTATTTAGTCGACAGAAATATCTTTGGTAGGAATGGTAAAACAGACAGGAATATTATTCTGAATAAATCAACTCAAACCTTAAACAACTTATAATATTTTGCTCTCCATAAAAATATATCCTGTCTAAATTATACAAGTTAGAAATAAAGTAAACGTTAAAAAGAACAAACATTCAAATTTCTTTACTCTTATGTAATTTTATAAAAATAAACTTAGATTTTAAATATCCCAAAAGATTTTGCTCTCCATAAAAATATATCCTGTCAAAATTATACAAATTCAAATATGAACATGCTGCATAACAAAACCTGGAAATATAAATAAAATGTGTTCCTTTCAGCAATAACAAATCAAATCATTCAGTTGTCTTTGCTCATATGTCATTTTAGAGCTGGACGCCTGGCATCTTTTTTGGCCACAAGTTCGTTTCTGTTTGGTGTGAGGTTCTGTGTTGTGGAGATTCTCAGGATGGATTGCAGGTGCTCATCAGTGAGGCTTACTCCTGTGTGCTGTTTTGTTAGTCTTTATCACTGAGAAGAGCTTCTCACACAGATATGTGCTACCAAACATGCACAAGGTTCGAGCCGCATGTAGACGGACTTTTTGTTCTTCAAAGTCACCAAAGCGCCATGCAAACTCAGTGCGCCAGTTTATCAGCAAAGTGCGATTTGGGAACACCGTAGTGACGACTTGGTTTAACATTACTTGGCAACAGGGAAAGTGGGGCAAGTGGGTTGTGTCTCCCATAAAAGCAGCTCTCAATTGAAATCACTTTGTGATTGTGCACGGTAAAAACGTCGCTGAAGTGTCAGATTCTTATTTAATTCTTCTGCTTTCTGTATCTTCTGCATTGCATTCATTCAGGTTACCCTGATGTTTTGTTTTATAGTGCCGTCTTAGATTAAATTCTGTAATTACAGCCACATTAGCTCCACAAATGAGACACACGGGTTCAGTAAACATATACTCAGCCTCCCATCGGTTTTAAAGGCTCTATTTTCAGAATCAACTTTTTCTTCAGCATCGTGTGAGCTAGCTCTCGCAATAACTTGCAGCATCATAAGGTAGACTTGATTAACGCCGTAAGTGTTCGGCAAGGCAGCTGAAGCGCTGCATTATGGGATCTGTAGTTTATTGTGTTACCAGCGCTTCATATACCCGGACTTTAATAACAATAATACAGTATATAAAATAATCTCGCGGCCGGATATAATTACACTGGCCGGATGTGGCCCGAGGCCCTTGAGTTTGACACATATGGACTAAATAGAACTTGAAAAGATATATTTTTCAAATGTGATCGCAATTCAGATAGAGTTGACGCAAGACTACAGCCTGCATGCCTCAATAAGTCATCCTCCTCGCTCTTACTTTTTACCGCTCATCTAATGAATACACTGAGTATGGCTTTACCAAAACAATCATTGATGGCGAATAAAGTATCCATTATTCGAGTATGTAGATCGGTATATATATATACATATATATATACCGCGTATCGCAGTGAGAAGTAGTGTGTTAAAAAGCTAGAAAAGAAAAGGGAACATTTTAAAATAGCGTAACATGACTGTCAATATACAGTATTTGTTTTGTGAGTGTTACTGAGTGTTGCTGTCATCAAGGATTTGATTATCATTATTTCTTTCAATCAGGTTCGTATTTGTAGGATGTGTTGTGTTCAAGTTACATTCCGTGTTTGTCAATCGTTGTAAAGATGACAGGTTTCATTCATCGATTCGTTTCTTACTGCATCAATAAACAGCTCGTCTTCTTCTTTATCTGAGACCTGACACACTGCATGCACGGGTTTTTTTACACTGTCTTCCTTTAAGCGGGACATTGACTTTTCCAACGTGTGCTTTGTTTCCGCAGTAGTTGGATTTATGAATATGCTTGTATGTATGAGACGCTTCATATTTTTTGCTGCCTTTTCAATTGTGTAATTCGGTTTTGTTCAGCTCTTTGGAACTGTTGCTTTTATCTGTGCACGCGCGTCAGTTCACGTGAGCCACCTCGGTGTACATGCATCAAGTTTCCCAGCTGTGCTGGTGCCATCTCGTGCTATGTCCATGGCTGTATTTAATGTTACCTTAGTCCTGGCACTTAAAACTTTCTCTCGAAGTTTGCTTGAGTTTGTGTCAAACACCACCCTGACCATCTCATCTTCCTCTCCATAAGCACAGTCCTTCACCCGTGAATATTTAGTGGCAGTTTGCTATTGGATTGCCGCTGACGGACGGCCTTATATGGGCAGGCACTAAATTACAAACGCCAGCGGCAGCCTGTCTATGAACTTAATTTAAAGTGTAGGTTTACATCGTGCTTTGTTTCCGAAGTAGCAGAACTCATGAATATGGTTGTATATGTCACTCGCTTCTTATTGTTTCGCTGCCTTCTCAATTATATAATGCATGTTTTCTTCAGCGCTTTTTTGAGGTCTTCCTGGTTTTCTATGTACTGCGTGATTACGTGGGAGGCGTGATGATGTCACACGAAACTCCTCCCCCACGGCGTTGAAGCTCATCTCCATTACAGTAAATGGAGAAAAACTGCTTCCAGTTATGACCATTATGCGTAGAATTTCGATATAAAACCTGCCCAACTTTTGTAAGGAAGCTGTAAGGAATGAACCTGCCAAATTTCAGCCTTCCACCCACACGGGAAGTTGGAGAATTAGTGATGAGTCAGTGAGTGAGTGAGTGAGTGAGGGCTTTGCATTTTATTAGTATAGATGAATAGATTTCTCTGTCACATTAAATGTACAAATTCCTTAACTCAAAGTTATTCAAACAGTTTCCATTAAACACTAAACTTCACTCACCTGCTTTTTCTTCTCTTTCCGTCTCCAGCTCCACCATTTTATGACTATATGTTCAGTCACTCCACACATCATGCAGATACAGGAATCATCAGTTTTACAGAATATCTCCAGACTTTTCTGATCTTTCTCACAGAGTTTCTCCTTCAGATTTCTATCAGGATCAGTCAGTTTGTGATGTTTCCGAGCATCTCCTTCATAGTGAAGCTGCGAGGTGAGTCTGACAGTAGGAGGCCATGCAGGCGAGACAGGACTTCACCGCTCTGAACTTCTTACCAGTACAGAAATCACACTCCACGTCTCCAGGGCCAGCATAATTCTGAGAAGAAGGAGAGGCAGTGTCGTCTTCTTTAATTTCTGGATGACTTCATTCAGCTGATTATTTCTTCGCAGAGCAGGCCTTGTAGTGAAGTTTTCTCTGCACTGAGGACAGCTGCTCTCTTGGCTCTTTTCACAGCAGTCCGTGAGGCACTTCAGACAGAAATTATGTCCACAGGGGATGGTGACGGGGTCAGTCAGGGTGTCCAGACACACCGAGCAGGTGAACTCATCCTGTAATTCCACACAGCTGGTCTTCAGCCATCGTCAGTCTGAGGAGAGGCAGGCAGAGAGAATCAGTCAGAGAAACAAGGAGTGACTTGTGAAGAAACGAAAGTGAAAGTTTGTCTGAGCTCAGTGAGGAGGAGGAGGAGATTTAAAGAAGCAAGCTGAGAGCTCACAGAGAGAACATCTGAGGAGACACTGAGGGTGAACAGTTAATGTGAGACAGGAGCTCAGAGAGTGAAGACCACCAAGTGACAGAAGAGATGACCTGTCACAGGGGGTCTGCTAAAGTGTCCTCACATCAGTATTTCTTATTCATTTATTACACACTGAAGTCCACATCAGACTCCATATTAGTCCTCTTTATTAAACAAATTATCCATCTCATAATAAGTTCTCCACTCCTGCTTATCAATAATGAATTTTTGTGTTTTGTTTGTTTATGCCAGGAATTTATCAGATTATTCAGTAAAGACCCGACTGAAGCCCACTCAGTTTAAGAAACAGAAAAATATGATACATTAATAAACACAAGGATAGTAGAAATATGAAAACATCTTAAAAACTGATAACAGACAGACAGACAGACACGTAACACACAGCAGGCGCTCGCCGCTCTCGGCTCCTTCACAGTTTTTAGATTTTTCTTGGTTATTCAAATAATTTTATCTCAGGATTTGTAAGTCTTAATCAAGTCTGTTGAACAGGCTCGTCTACTCCTGCACCCTCACGATTAACACACACAGATCCTAGTCACACAATTGGGTTTAAGTGATGCCCTGATGCCAGTCCTGCTGTAATAGCCCAACCTCAGACTCATTCCACTTAGTACATAAGAGTGACCCCTCCAGCCTGTCACTTCTCAGTGCCCCTGCTTGGACTAGCTGTCACCAGCACTAACAAATGTACAGATGTCTCTCTGACACACATGAAGGCTCGTATAACATTTGGTTTTATGCCAGTTACCAACTAAGGGGTTCTTACTTCTGCCGCCTCTTGCTCTTCCTAGCCAGCAGACACACCACATGCACTTCAGATCAGGTCATCTACCTCAACCTAAGCATATTAAGGCCTGGCCAGTACTTGGATTGGAGACCATCTAGGAAAACCGGGTGTCTGCAGGAATAGGTGTGGGTGAGACCAATAGGGGGCTGACCGGTGGTCTGAATGTGGATCCCATGCCCCAGTGCAGTGATGAGGACACTGTGCTGTATAAATGGTGCTGTCCTTCAGATTGAGGCGTCAAACTGAAGTCCTGACTCTCTGTGGTTATTAAAGATCCTGTGTCTTCTCCATAAAGATGTCTTTTAAATTGCCCTCCAAGGACTTGTCATTGCCCCCTAATCGTCCCCTCTCTCTCATTAGCTAACTGTTTCTCTCACCACTTCACCATCCATAGCTCATGTGATGAGCATACTGGCACAGAATAGCTGCCGTCACATCATCAGGTGGATGCTGCACATTAGTGGTGGAAGTGGCTCCTCACTCACCGGTAGAACAGCTTGAGTAGTGAGAAAAATACAATAAAATATAAAGAATTACTATTAATATTATTATTATTATTCAAGTGCAACCTCTCAGCATTTAGTAACAAACCCACCTTCTAAAAGCTCATGTATGGTGAGCATACTGGCACAAAATGGCTGTCGCCACATCATCAGGTGGATGCTGCAAAACTGGTGGTTGAAGGGCTCCTCTCTCACTGTGTAGAAGAGCTTTAAGGAGTGAGAAAAGCACAAAAAATATAAAGAATTATTATTACTATTCAAGTGCAACCTCTCAGTGTTGATAACACCTTGGGGAAAAATTTGTCATTTCCAACATCTGTACTTCAGTCACTCAAGAAATAAAGTCAATGATAGAAATGTCAAAGGAATGTGTCATTTAATAATCTGGGATGAAATATAAGTGATCAGTGTGGACCCAGTGTAATCATATTCAGTGTAACACCTATTAGAATGTTAGTCATCTATACCCAATAAAAGACAAAGCCCTCACTGACTCACTCACTCACCACTCATCACTAATTCTCCAACTTCCCGTAGGTAGAAGGCTGAAATTTGGCAGGCCATTCCTTACAGTTAAACAGACCTTAAAGCAGGTTATTTAAATTACCCGAGGGCATAACTGGAACCTACTTTAGTATATAACCGCCATAGCCTGGCCCTTGGGGGTGA